>NC_053168.1:14867500-15110000 GCF_016835505.1 Polypterus senegalus
TCTTATTATGCTTAACATTCATCATGTAATGCAACTGTATGACCAAACTTAGCAAGAAATGAAACAAGATACAGTACATTAGCCTTAAACAGAACTTTCTTTAAACAAGAACATTTCTTTTTATATACAGTATATCAATTTTTTTTCTATTTTTTTTTGTGTGGATTGCTTTGCTTTTAAATTGTACTAAAACTTTTAAAGGGAAGATATTTGTTCTGTGCAATTACTTGAACACTTATGGCCAGAACTGTCCTATGAAGCAAACTAAAAGCTGCAGACCTTTCGTAATTTGGCACACACCCAGCTACACGCCTCATTACGGGCTTTTCGCTCATAGGGATGCTTTTCATGTCATCGTTTTCTTGGAGTTAAACTTAACATGTAAGTCGCATAACTCAAGGCTAGTTATTTGGAATTAAGTAAAATAGTCTTTTATGCACAATTCTAGATGAGATACTACTACTAATTCTACCACAGCTAATATTAATAGAAATAATATACAGGTATTCATCTTTCATTTATATCATATACAATAACTACAAGAAATGTGGAGCCTATTATTTTCAGCTATTAACAACTATTTTTAAAGAAATATAGACTTGCAGTAGCCTACAAAACAACAGCCACAACATTTATTTCTATTGTATACTTCCATACACAGGATGTAGCTGAAAGTGCTTTGCAAGATGGCACAGAAATTGTTACAACAAAGAAAAACAAATTAATTTAGGCAAGAATAATAATAAGTAAGTCATACAAAATAAATCAACAAAAGCTTATATAACACAGATATACTGTATACTCAGCAGAAAAGTAGAGTTCTTACAGGTACATATAATATTGTATTCTAAGTCTCTATAGATGAGTATAATGATAAAGTCTGTTGGCTGGGAGGACAGAGAAAAACACAAAACCTGCAGGGGCTCCAAGGCCAAAAGCCCCACCAGCCCCCCTACACTACTGGGAAGTCTACCTAACATAGTTCCTCATTGTTTCCAGACTTTGTCCCAGACGATTGGGTGCAGTGGGTTTCGTGGACACTTGAGCACCCACTTTAATTTGAGCTCACAGGTGGCAGCACAGAAGTTCAATCAGCTGGTGGTGGCATTTTCACAAACCAGAAAAGAAAGCTGAGATTTTTAATGACTGCAAATCCCTGAAGAATATGATAATTCTACATTTTTATATTCTATTAAGAGCATAACTAAAATGAAGGTATGTAAAAGCCAATTTTAAAAAGTGGGTTTTTAGGACCCTCCAGGGCTGGCTGGTCTTTTGTATGGAAGTTTGCCCTACCAGTCTACATGTGTTTTGTAGACTTAGAAAAAGCGTTCGACCGTGTCCCTTGGGGAATCCTGTGGAGGGTGTTCCGGGAGTTTGGGGTACCGGACCCCCTGATATTGGCTGTTCGGTCCCTGTACAACCGGTGTCAGAGCTTGGTCCACATTGTTGGCAGTAAGTCGAACCCGTTTCCAGTGAGAGTTGGAGTTCTCCAAGGCTGCCTTTTGTCACCGATTCTGTTCATAACTTTTATGGACAGAATTTCTAGGCTTAGCCAGGGTGTTGAGGGAGTCCGGTTTGGTGGACTCAGGATTGGGTCACTGCTTTTTGCAGATGATGTTGTCCTATTTGCTTCATCAGGCCGTGATCTTCAGCTCTCTCTGGATTGGGTCGCTGCTGAGTGTGAAGCGGCTGGGTTGGGAATCAGCACCTCCAAATCCGAGACCATGGTCCTCAGCCGGAAAAGGGTGGAGTGCCCTCTCAGGGTTGGGGGGGAGATCCTGCCCCAAGTGGAGGAGTTTAAGTATCTCGGGGTCTTGTTAATGAGTGAGGGAAGAATGGAGCGGGAGATTGACAGGCGGATCAGTGCAGCGTCCACAGTTATGCAGGCTCTGCATCGGTGTGTTGTAGTGAAAAAGGAGCTGAGCAATAAGGCAAAGCTCTCAATTGACCAGTCGATCTACGTTCCTACCCTCACCTATGGTCATGAGCTGTGGGTAGTGACCGAAAGAACGAGATCGCGAATACAAGCGGCTGAAATGAGTTCCTCCGCAGGGTGTCTGGGCTTTCCCTTAAAGATAGGGTGAGGAGCTCAGTCATCCGGGAGGAACTCAGAGTAGAGCCGCTGCTCCTCCGCATCAAGAGGAGTCAGATGAGGTGGCTCGGGCATCTGATTAGGATGCCTCCTGGACGACTCCCTGGTGAGGTGTTCCGGGCACATCTAACCGGGAGGAGGCCCCAGGGAAAACCCAGGACATGCTGGAGGGACTATGTCTCCCGGCTGGTCTGGGAACGCCTTGGGATTCTCCCGGAAGAGCTGGAAGAAGTGGCCGGGGAGAGGGAAGCCTGGGCATCTCTGCTCAAGCTGCTGCCCCCGTGACCCGACCTCGGATAAGCGGAAGAGGATGGATGGATGAGTTTATAGGAGTTTTTTTTTTTTTAATGATCCGCAGTGTTAGCCCAGTGTATCTTTATTGGTAAAATATTACTGATTTTAGGTACATAACAGAAAAAGGCCACCCACCTCACCACTACTTTTATGCTTAGCTCTTGGAATAATAAGAAGACTGGTATTAGAAGATCTAAGGTTATGACTTGGAATGTAGGGGATACACACTCTAAAAATATAAAACAGGAATATTATTTAAAGCTTTATGTACTATTAGTAATATTTTACAGTCAATTCTAAAGGACACTGGTAACCAATGTCATGATGCTAGGACTGGTGTGATGTGCTCAGATTTTCTTTTTCTACTTAAGATTCTCGCGCCGCATTTTGAACTCGCTGTAACTGATCGATGTCTTCCTTAGGTACTCCTGTTAGGAGGGAATTACAGTAATCTAGCTGGCTAAAAAGAAAAGTGTTCAATGACTTCCCATAACCCTGCATTGTTATAATTGGTCTAACTTTATTCCATAAATGAAAAAATGCAGTCCCAGTAATCTAGTTAATGTGCAATTTAAAGTTTAGGTTAGAGTTCATGTTTCCACCTAAATTCTTCGTCTCCGCCTTATCCTTTGATGTTACAGGATCGAGTGTATCTCTAAGACCTTCACTGTTTCCATTTTTTGCTAACCACTAAGATTTCTGCTTTTTCCTTATTTAGTTTGAGAAGGTTACTAACTCATCCATTTAAAAATTCAAGGAAGACATTGGATCAGAGAACTCAAAGTGTCCAGCTCATCAGGTACTACAGATAAGTAAAGCTTCATGTCAACTGCATAACTGGAGTAGTTCACCTTGTGCTTTGAGATAATCTGGCCTGATGGTAGCAGGTATATTAAAAAAAGCCGCAAGCCCAGAATAGACCTTTGTGGTTCGCTGCATACTGGATCATGGGCCTCCAATGTAGAGTGACCACAACTAACAAAGAATTTTTGACTTTTTAGATTTAAAACAGCCCACCCATTGTCTAAGGAGATTTACTGGGATCAATTGTGTCATATTCTGCACTTAGGCTTAAGAGAAGAAAAATAGATATTTGACCTCAATCTACATTAACATGCAACTCATTTACTTCTTTAATCAGTGCAGCTTCTGTACGATGACTTGTTCTGAAACCTGAATGGAACTTGTCATTAATGCAATGTTTGTTTAAGTAATCATTTGCAAGACTGAAAATTGTATTTTTTTAAATATTTTTTTATTTTGTTATTTACTGCACTAGCCAGACAGTGAAGAGGGCCCTGCCTGGCTCCCCACTCTTGACGACACATTTCCCCCTTCCCTCGTCCTGCAGCCTTTGTCTCGGATTAGTGCAAATATATCACTCCTGCAAGCGAACTTTAATACCTAGCGTGATGAGAGAAGTTGCAAAATCAATCGGAAAGTTCAAGCAAATTATAGAAAAAAAACACGATCTGTTAAGTAGTTCTCTGATTCGCTAGCTAAGTGGTGGCAAGGTACGCTCCAACATGCCGCGAGAGGTAGACCAACTCCAACAGAGGCTGGCATGTGAGTGACGAGGGCCCTGCCAGGCTACCCACTCCTGACGTCACACTTCCCCCTCCCCTCAGCCCGTAGCCTCTGTCTCAGATTAGAGCAAATCTATCGCTCCTGCAAGCAAACTATTAATTCTTATCGCAATGAGAGAAGTTGCAAAATCAACAGTAATGTTCAAGCAAAATATCGAAAAAAACCCAATCTAAATCCGTTAAGTAGTTCTCTTGTTCGTTAGCTGAGCGGATGTAAGATAGACCCTGAGGCTGGTGTGTGAGTGAAGAGGGCCCATCCCCACATCCCCTCAGCCCACAGCCTACTGTCTCGGATTAATGCGAATATATCACTCCTGCAAGCAAACTATGATTCTTAGCATGATGAGAGAAGTCGCAAAATCAACCAGAATGTTGAAGCAAATTTTAGAAAAAAGCCCGATTTAAATCTGTTAAGTAGTTCTCTCGTGAAAAGCAGACAGACAGAGAGACAGAAAGACGTTAGAAGGGACTGGGCGGTCTAATGGTCTGGAATCCCTACAGATTTTATTTTTTTCTCCAGCCGTCTGGAGTTTTTTTTTTGTTTTGTTTTTTCTGTCCCCCCTGGCCATTGGACCTTACTCTTATTCTATGTTAATTAATGTTGACTTATGTTATTTTCTTACTGTGTCTTTTATTTTTCTATTCTTTATTATGTAAAACACTTTGAGCTACTGTTTGTATGAAAATGTGCTATATAAATAAATGTTTGTTGTAGTTGTTGTTAGATTTTATATATATTTACTAGCTGCCACCCATGGCTCCATCCACGTAGTAGAGAAACAGGACAGTGAGGAGGGCTCTGCCCGGCTCCCCACTCCTGATGTCACGCCTCAACCTCAGCCCGCAGCCTCTGTATCAGATTAGCACGAATATATCACTCCTGCAAGCGAACTATGATACTTAGCGCAATGAGAGAAGTCGCCAAATCAACCAGAATGTTCAAGAAAATTACAGAATAAAACCCGATCTAAATCTGTTAAGTAGTTCTCTTGTGAAAAGCGGACAGACAGACGTTGGATTTTATATATATTTACTAGCCACAGCCCAAGGCTCCATCCACGTAGTAGTGAAACAGAACAGTGAGGAGGGCTCTGCCCGGCTCCCCACTCCTGATGTCACGCCTCAGCCTCAGTCCGCAGCCTCTGTATCAGATTAGCGCGAATATATCGCTCCTGCAAGTGAACTATGATGCTTAGTGCAATGAGAGAAGTCGCAAAATCAACTGGAATATTCAAGCAAATTCTAGAAAAAAAAACAAAAAAACAATCTAAATCCGCTAAGTTGTTCTCTCGTTAAGCAAGCTAAGTGGATGTAAGATACGTCCTGAGGCTGGCGCATGAGGGAAGAGGGCCCTGCCTCCCTCCCCTTGGCTTGCAGCGTCTATCTCGGATTCATGCTTATAAATCGGTACCGCAAGCAAGCTATGATTTTTAGCGCAATGAGAAAAGTCGCAAAATCAACCAAAATGTTCAAGAAAATTACAGATAAAAATCCGATCTAAATCCATTAAGAAGTTCTCTCATGAAAAGCGGACAGACAGACAGACAAACGTTGGATTTTATATATATATATATATATATATATATATATATATATATATACGAGGTGTGGCAGAAAAGTAATGAGACTGTCAACACTGCAAGCGATCTGGCAACGCTGCGCTGTTGTCCTTGATAGAGCACGTGTATCAGTACCCTCTCATAGCTCAGTGCGAGTTTCAACTCCTTCCGTTAACTACGTGATTTTTGTGACTGCTATTAGCGAAGTTGTGTTTTCGGTTGTGCGTCACGCAAAATAGAACAGCGGAATTTGGAGCAACATTGTGCCATTAAATGGCAAGTGTGACGTTTGAAAAGTTAAAACAGGCCTATGGGGAACATTCTTTATCCCGAGCTCAAGTTTTTCGCCGGCACAAATCATTTTTGGAAGGCAGAAAACACGTTGAAGATGAACACCGTTCAGGGAGGACTTCAACTTTGAAAACCAATGAAAACATCGAACGTGTGAACACTCTTGTGAGATCAGACCGTTTAACATTAAGAATGTTGAGTGAACAATTAAATTTGAACAGATTTACCGTTCATCAAATTTTGACTGAACATTTGCACATGCGAGAGGTCTGTACCAAAATGGTGCCGAAAAACTGCCCTCTCCATAACAGAATTTTTGACCTCAAAAGGCATTCCTGTGGTTCCCAAGCCCCCTTATTCACCTGACCTCAGTCCGTGTGACTTTTTCCTTTTATTTCTAAACTGAAAAATGCCCTCAAAGGACGTCATTTCGGGACTTTAGAAAACATCCAAAAGAGTGTAACGGACATGCTGAAGACCATACAGGTTGAAGACTTCCAGCGCTGCTACCAACAGTGGGAACAACGTCTCCATCGGTGTGTAGCTGCCCAAGGGAACTACTTTGAAGGGGATAACATTGATGTTTGAAAAAAATAAAAACTTTGGTAAATAAAAAATCAGTCTCATTACTTTTCTGCCACACCTCGTATATATACAGTGGTGTGAAAAACTATTTGCCCCCTTCCTGATTTCTTATTCTTTTGCATGTTTGTCACACAAAATGTTTCTGATCATCAAACACATTTAACCATTAGTCAAATATAACACAAGTAAACACAAAATGCAGTTTTTAAATGATGGTTTTTATTATTTAGGGAGAAAAAAAATCCAAACCTACATGGCCCTGTGTGAAAAATTAATTGCCCCCTGAATCTAATAACTGGTTGGGCCACCCTTAGCAACAATAACTGCAATCAAGCGTTTGCAATAACTTGCAATAAGTCTTTTACAGCGCTCTGGAGGAATTTTTTTTTTTTATTTTATTTTATTAATTTTATTACAATCCATACATAGCAATCAAGTTTTTACAAAAAAAGAATTATGTTAAGAACAGATCGATCCCCACCCCTACGCTCTGGAGGAATTTTGGCCCACTCATCTTTGCAGAATTGTTGTAATTCAGCTTTATTTGAGGATTTTCTAGCATGAACCGCCTTTTTAAGGTCATGCCATAGCATCTCATTCGGATTCAGGTCAGAACTTTGACTAGGCCACTCCAAAGTCTTAATTTTGTTTTTCTTCAGCCATTCACAGGTGGATTTGCTGGTGTGTTTTGGGTCATTGTCCTGTTGCAGCACCCAAGATCGCTTCAGCTTGAGTTGACGAACAGATGGCCGGACATTCTCCTTCAGGATTTTTTGGTAGACAGTAGAATTCATGGTTCCATCTATCACAGCAAGCCTTCCAGGTCCTGAAGCAGAAAAACAACCCCAGACCATCACACTACCACCACCATATTTTACTGTTGGTATGATGTTCTTTTTCTGAAATGCTGTGTTCATTTTACGCCAGATGTAACGGAACATTTGCCTTCCAAAAAGTTCAACTTTTGTCTCATCAGTCCACAAGGTATTTTCCCAAAAGTCTTGGCAATCATTGAGATGTTTCTTAGCAAAATTGAAACAAACCCTAATGTTCTTTTTGCTTAACAGTGGTTTGTGTCTTGGAAATCTGCCATGCAGGCCGTTTTTGCCCAGTCTCTTTCTTATGGTGGAGTCGTGAACACTGACCTTAATTGAGGCAAGTGAGGCCTGCAGTTCTTTAGATGTTGTCCTGGGGTCTTTGTGACCTCTCGGATGAGTCGTCTCTGCACTCTTGGGGTAATTTTGGTCGGCCGGCCACTCCTGGGAAGGTTCACCACTGTTCCATGTTTTTGCCAGTTGTGGATAATGGCTCTCACTGTGGTTCGCTGGAGTCCCAAAGCTTTAGAAATGGCTTTATAATCTTTAACAGACTGATAGATCTCAATTACTTCTGTTCTCATTTGTTCCTGAATTTCTTTGGATCTTGGCATGATGTCTAGCTTTTGAGGTGCTTTTGGTCTACTTCTCTGTGTCAGGCAGCTCCTATTGAAGTGATTTCTTGATTGAAACAGGTGTGGCAGTAATCAGGCCTGGGGGTGGCTACGGAAATTGAACTCAGGTGTGATACACCACAGTTAGGTTAGTTTTGAACAAGGGGGCAATTACTTTTTCACACAGGGACATGTAGGTTTGGATTTTTTTTTCTCCCTAAATAATAAAAGCCATCATTTAAAAACTGCATTTTGTGTTTACTTGTGTTATATTTGACTAATGGTTAAATGTGTTTGATAATCAGAAACATTTTGTGTGACAA
Source organism: Polypterus senegalus (assembly GCF_016835505.1). Classification (NCBI taxonomy): domain Eukaryota; kingdom Metazoa; phylum Chordata; class Cladistia; order Polypteriformes; family Polypteridae; genus Polypterus; species Polypterus senegalus. The sequence goes on from NC_053168.1 coordinate 14,875,663, forward strand.
ACATGCAAAAGAATAAGAAATCAGGAAGGGGGCAAATAGTTTTTCAAACCACTGTATGTATATATTTATATATATATATATATATATATATATATATATATATATATATATATATATATATGGTGGCGCAGTGGTAGCGCTGCTGCCTTGCAGTTAGGAGACCCGAGTTCGCTTCCCGGGTCCTCCCTGCATGGAGTTTGCATGTTCTCCCCGTGTCTGCTCCGGTTTCCTCCCACAGTCCAAAGACATGCAGGTTAGGTGCATTGGCGATCCTAAATTGTCCCTAGTGTGTGCTTGGTGTGTGTGCCCTGCGGTGGGCTGGCAACCTGCCCTTGGGTTTCCTGCCTTGTGCCCTGTGTTGGCTGGGATTGGCTCCAGCAGACCCCCGTGACCCTGTAGTTAGGATATAGCAGGTTGGACAATGACTGACTGAATGACTGACTTTTAAATATATGGTGGCACAGTGGTAGCTCTGCTGCCTCACAGTTAGGATACCCGGGTTTGCTTCCCAGGTCCTCTCTTTGTGGAGTTTGCATGTTCTGCGTGGGTGTGCTCCGGTTTCCTCCCACAGTCCAAAGACATGCAGGTTAGGTGGATTGGTGGTCCTAAATTGTCCCTGGTGTGTGTGTGTGTGCCCTGAGGTGGGCTGGGACCCTGCCCGGGATTTTTTCCTGCCTTGTGCTCTGTGCTGGCTGGGAATAGCTCCAGCAGTTCCCCGTGACTCTGTGTAAGGATATAGCGGGTTGGAAAAATGACTGACTGACTTTTAAATGTATGGTGGCACAGTGGCAGTGCTGCTGCCTTGCATTAATGAGACCAGGGTTTGGGTCCCGGGTTCTCACTGTGTTGTGTCTGTATGTTCTCCCCATGTCTGTGTGGGTTTGCTGGGGTTTATTTCTTCTGTCCTAAGGCATTCAGGTTGGGTGGGCTGGCGATGACCGTAAATTGACCGTAGTTTATGTGTGTGTGTTCTCTTCCTGCAGTGGACTAGTGAAATCTCCATTGGTGTTGCTCCTGCCTCTTGCCCTATGCTATCTGGTATAGGCTCCAGCCCAGAGACACCGTTCAGCTCTAATGCCACTTAGAAAATGACTGACTGACTTTTAAATATTTTCATTTTAGGATCTGCTATTGGTGCTTCTCATTTTACATACTGCATACTTATTCATTCAGGTTTGATTTATCTTAGAATATCAGATAAGAAAATCAACAGAGCCAGTTGCGTATCCAACACAAAGCAGTGTGTTATTACAGATACAGTATTCAGATCATTTTGTGTTTAATTTAATGTTATAAAAACACACACAAACCCGCACAAAATGGCCCAGTCGTAAGGTGAGAATTATGTAGACAGTCAGAAGTGCTGGCAGTTTTCAGGCTTTTATCAATTGACTTTAATAGTGGGTAGCGGGTGGTGATAGCATAATTAGGTAGCAAACATCTCTTTTAGCAGGCTATTGAGTGCTCTAATTACCAGCAGATTAATGAGCTGGACTACTGATTTACATGCAAACTAGCCAAGTTTACTATCAGTTGAATATCACTTTGGTGTGCAGGGATATTCATTTCTCTTTGCGAAGATTGTAAACCATTCAGATGCTCACCCTAGGGGAGCTCTACCACTAATTCAAATTATCACCAGATTACAGAGATAATAGGAGCCCCTGCTGCTTTGAAACTAATACATTTTACTCTGACGATTTTATAGCTTACTCCGCAGAAGAACTGGGAAGCACTTGAATGGCAAGCACTGAAAAACACACACACACACATACTCTTCCACTTCTGGCCTTTTAATGGCCGCTCTTCTTTCAGGCGCTCTGTGAACTTTGTGTTCACTGCTCGTTGGGGTCTTCAGAAGCCCTTCCATTCATTTTTTTTTTTTTTCATCTCAGCTCTTGATGCTCCATGAGACCACTCTGTATTCTGCTGCATTTTGTTAGTTTATGAGAACAGAAGAAATGTGACAAATGAGAGGAGTCCATTCAGTCCATTAAGCCCGTTTGTTTAGCTAATAACTAAGCGGTCCCAATGTCTCATCCAGATTCGTCTTAAAGGTTGTCAAGGTTTCTGCTTCAACTCCATGTCTTGTGTTAGTTTCTTCCAGGGTCTCCAGCACTCTTTTGTTCCTGGCTTTCGGTTCTAAATGCATTTCCCCTCCATTTCCACTGATCTGAAGAAAAATAAATGAGAAAAAGACACCAAATAATTCCGCTTTTGGCCAAAAATCTAGTCCTTCTCTGTCCTCCCACTGCACGCCAAACCTACCTTTGAATTGCCTTTACCAAGGTTTCTTCCATTTTTATCCCTAGAAGGGGCTTTTTTGGGAGTTTTTCCTTGTCTTTTTAGAGAGTTGAGGCTGGAGGGCTGTCAAAACGCAAGGCCTGTTAAAGCCCATTGTGGCACTTTTTGTGCGATCTATACAGAAATAAATTGTATTGTATTGTATGGAGTGCATAGGTTTGAGCACCAGGATGCTCAAAGAGCTGTCCAGAGACCTACAGGTGGTCCGTGAGCAAGCCGTGCGGCTCAAACTTGCCGACGCCAAGTCATGCGACTTAAGCCGTTTTCGAGCGCGTTTACAGTTTCTGATGGCCGAATGCGGAGACGCACTTTCATAACCGCTGGAGGAGAGAGGACAAAAATGCAATATTTAAAGTCAGAGAAACAGGTCTGAAGGATAGAGAACTCAGTTTTAAAGCAGGTGGCAAAGGGAATTCACATGTGTGGGAAAGCATAGAATTGAAAGAGGGTGAAAGTTAAACAGTACCAGTGCCGTGCGGTGAGTGTCATAGCTGGTGACTCCTTCAGAGTCAGATTTACAAATATAAGAACCCCAAAAGAGTCGCTTATTCACTATTCAAATGGCAGCATGCACGTTGACTATATATACTGCTCAAAAGAATTAAAGGAACACTTTTTAATCAGAGTATAGCATAAAGTCAATGAAACTTATGGGATATTAATCTGGTCAGTTAAGTAGCAGAGGGGGTTGTTAATCAGTTTCAGCTGCTGTGGTGTTAATGAAATTAACAACAGATGCACTAGAGGGGCAACAATGAGATGACCCCCAAAACAGGAATGGTTTAACAGGTGGAGGCCACTGACATTTTTCCCTCCTCATCTTTTCTGACTGTTTCCTCACTAGTTTTGCATTTGGCTACAGTCAGTGTCACTACTGGTAGCATGAGGCGATACCTGGACCCTACAGAGGTTGCACAGGTAGTCCAACTTCTCCAGGATGGCACATCAATACGTGTCATTGCCAGAAGGTTTGCTGTGTCTCCCTGCACAGTCTCAAGGGCATGGAGGAGATTCTAGGAGACAAGCAGTTACTCTAGGAGAGCTGGAGAGGGCCATAGAAGGTCCATAACCCATCAGCAGGACCAGTATCTGATCCTTTGGGCAAGGAGGAACAGGATGAGCACTGCCAAAGCCCTACAAAATGACCTCCAGCAGGCCACTGGTGTGAATGTCTCTGACCAAACAACCAGAAAGACTTCATGAGGGTGACCCAAGGGCCCCATGTCCTCTAATGGGCCCTGAGCTCACTGCCCAGCAGCATGCAGCTCGATTGGCATTCGCCATAGAATACCAGAATTGGCAGATGCACCACTGGTGCCCTGTGCTTTTTACAGATGAGAGCAGGTTCACCCTGAGCACGTGACAGAAGTGAAATGGTCTGGAGAAGCCATGGAGAACATTATGCTGCCTGTAACATCATTCAGCATGAGCAGTTTGGTGGTGGGTTAATGATTGTCTGGTCATATCCATGGAGGGTCACGCAGACCGCTACAGGCTTGACAAAGGCACCTTGGCTGCCATTAGCTATCAGGATGAAATCCTTGGACCCATTGTCAGACCCTATGCTGGTACAGTGGCTCCTGGTGCATGACAATTCCTGGCCTCATGTGGTGAGAGTATGCAGGCAGTTCCTGGAGGATGAAGGAATTGATACCATTGACTGGCCACCACACTTTCCTGACCTAAATCCAATAGAACACCTCTGGGACATTATGTTTTGGTCCATCCAATGCCACCAGGTTGCACCTCAGACTGTCCAGGAGCTCAGTGATGCCCTGGTCCAGATCTGGGAGGAGATCCCCCACAACACCATCTGTCATCTCATTAGAAACATGCACCGATGTTGTCAGGCATGTATACAAGAACACAGGGGCCATACAAAGTGCTGCGTACAATTTGGAGTTGCTGCAATTAAATTTTGGCAAAATGGACTAGCCTGCCACATCATTTTTTCACTCTGATTTTTGGGGCGTCTTTGAATTCAGGGCTCTGTAGGTTGATCATTTTCATTTCCATCAAACGATGTGGCATCCTTTCGTTCCTAACACATTTCCCATTCTATATCAGTATAGATATCCAGGAGGATTTCTTTTGCCCATTGAGATCTGATGTGTTTTCAAAGTGTTCCTTTAATTTTTTTGAGCAGTTTATATATATATATATATATCATATCTCATCAGAATTCTTTACACACACATCAGTAAGGTACATATTTGGCTAAGAAAGAACGTTACCTTTATAGCGGCGAGAGAGCGGAGAAAGCGCATTTGCTCCTCACCCTCCACGTGTTCTAAATTTGCCGTTGCAATTCCAAAATTCACACTCATACAATACAAATGGAAGTATAGAGCGGTGTAAAAATAAATTTCAACTTTGACATTAATTGAATTATTTAGTTGTTTTTAAAAGCTTTTCATTCGGATACTTTAATCATGTTTAATACAGACTATTCAACAAAAGGATAACAAGAAAAACAACAGAATATTTTATTTAAGGTCCAAATTAAGTTTTTAAATATCGGATTGTTTTTTTTCTTAGTCTGATCCCATTCTTTTTATAAAACTGAAAACCGTTTATGCTCTTACCTTTATTTGTAAATGAAGTCCATGCACCTTTCCTTCTCCACGAAAAACTCCATCACTTTCTTGTAAAAGTCCTCCTTATTTTCGTTTAGTTTTAAAAATCTTAATCTTCCATTTTAGTAGTCAGTCGGAACAACAAAAAATAAATAAATAAACGGACCGCTGCAGTTCACTTGACATTCTGATATCGCTAACTTATTAGCGCCTCTGTGTAGAAGAGCAGCAGCAACGAGCACCGGTTGGGCTCACATGCGCCCCCTTCAGGGCGGCACTGTATTGTCTGCCTCACTCACTCACATTGTGCCTTTTCACTGCGGTTTAATGTCCGATCAGCAAGACTAAATACGTCACACACATTCATTAAAGATATTAGCCAGCCTGTGGACAGTCAGGATGTATAATAAAGGTGTCTGCAAACATTATATTCCGAGAGACAGCGACAGGCATGCGCCAATTGCACACATCAACCCCGTGTGTGAAGGAGAGCGCAGTCCGAGGTGAGGTGAGGCTCATCACTACCGTACCTTGCGTTTCTCCCCTGTATTTGAACAAGAAATCCACCAATTCAGTGATTTTGAGTATAAAAATTATCACAATTATTGGAATCATACAGAAAACAAATTTACAGCACAGACCAGTGGACACATTTATTTTATGCTATCATTATTAGTTTTTTTTTTAATTTTCATGACTGCACGTCTCTGAACAGTACTCACTTAACAGAGGCTGAACGGGTAGCTGACAAGTCACCAAGACAGATGGGTAAGCATGTGCGTCCATGTACGAGAGACACAGCAGGAACATTAAAATAGGGTGAACTGCACCAGGGCAGCTGTAGACAAATGGTGTATGTCCTGGCATGTCTGTTTATTGGAATTCTGCGGGAAACGTAAAGGCGGATTGGATGGTCAAAAGGGCTCATGATATAAAATCAGGGTCCGAATGCCAGAGGTCATCTTTTGACCAGGTCTTCAGGCTTTAATGTAGATCTGTGCTACTGATTTATTTAACTAAGTAGTGGATATATAACTTTTTGTTTCGTATAAAATAGGTGCTTGGTTTATTTAATTTTGTTTTGTTTTTAAACGATTTTTTTTCGACCCATCCTTCGTGATCTGTTTTGTAGCTGGACGATGGAGGTGGAAGAGTTTTTGTTTTGTTTTCTTCTTTCCTTCACTTTTTATTTGGAAACCACTGTAAATATACTGCTCAAAAAAATTAAAGGAACCCTTTTTAATGAGAGTATAGCATGAAGTCAGTGAACCTTCTGGGCTATCGATCTGGTCAGTGAAGTAGCAGAGGGGGCTTGTTAATCAGTTTCAGCTGCTTTGGTGCACTAGAGGGGCAACAATGAGACGACCCCCAAAACAGGAATGAATGAGTTAACAGGTGGAGGGAGGCCGCTGACATTTTTCCCTCTTCATCTGTTTTGTCACTCGTTTTGCATTTGTCTACGGTCAGTATCACTACTGGTAGCATTAGGCCATACCTGGACCTTACAGAGGTGGCACAAGTAGTCCAGCTTCTCCAGGATGGCACATCAATACATGCCTCCAATTGCCAGAAGGTTTGCTGTGTCTCCCAGCACAGTCTCAATGGCATGGAGGAGATTCCAGGAGACAGATAGACAGTTACTCTAGGAGAGCTGGACAGGCCCCTCATAGAAGGTCCTTAACCCATCAGCAGGACTGACTGGTATCTACTCCTTTGGGCAAGGAGGAACAGGATGAGCACTGCCAGAGCCTACAAAATGACCTCCAGCAGGCAGGTCACTGGTGTGAATGTCTCTGACCAAACAATCAGAAACAGACTTCATGAGGGTGGCCTGAGGGCTCGATGTCCTCTAGTGGGCCCTGTGCTCACTGCCCACCAGGCACTATGGAGCTCAATTGGCATTTGCCATAGAATACCAGGATTGGCAGGTCCATCACTGGTGCCCTGTGCTTTTCAGAGATGAGAGCAGGTTCACCCTGAGCACACGTGACAGACGTGAAAGGGTCTGGAGAAGCCACCAGTTTGGTGGTGGGTTAGTGATGGTCTGGGGAGGCATATCCATGGAAGGATGCACAGACCTCTACAGGCTAGACAACGGCACCTTGACTGCCATTAAGTATCAAGATGAAATCCTTGGACCCATTGTCAGACCCTGTGCTGGTGCAGTGGCTCCTGGGTTCCTCCTGGTGCACGACAATGCCAGCCTCATGTGGCGAGAGTATGCAGGCAGTTCCTGGAGGATGAAGGAATTGATACCATTGCCTGGCCCCCACGCTCACTCGCCTGACCTCAATCCGATAGAACACCTCTGGGTGAGACATTATGTTTCGGTCCTTCTGACACCTCACACTGTCCAGGAGCTCAGTGATGTCCTGGTCCAGATCTGGGAGGAGATCCCCCAGAACACCATCCATCGTCTCATTAGGAGGTTGTCAGGCATGCACAATACATGGTGGGGCCATACAAACTACTGAGTACGAATTTTGGCCAAATGGACTCGCTGGCCTGCCTGCCACATCATTTTTTCCCTTTCTTTGAATTCAGCCCTCTGTAGGTCAATGTGCCATCCTTTGGTTCCTAACACATCACCATATCAGTCCGTAGCAGTAGAGATAGCCAGCAGGATTTTTTTCCCATTGAGATCTGATACGTTTTCAAAGTGTTCCTTTAATTTTTTTTGAGCAGTGTATTATAAGTAACACCTTCACCCATTTTTCTTTTTTGCAAGTGTCTTTGTTTTGGACTTTGTAAATATTTTTGCAAGACATTAGTTTGGAAAATAGTTTGGACACTGCTGGAAGTAAACAGTTTTGGAATAGTTTTGTTTCAGTCTGAGTCTCTCTTACTCCATCGCCCGGTTGTTCAGGCTCACCTACTGACTCCTCAAGCCGGGAATTGTACAACAGGGTCCTTACCTGGGGTCTCACGGACCACCAATTACCATTTTGGACTCCCAGAAATAAGAACATTAAAACATTTACAGTATTGTATTAAAAGTGACTCATTAATTCCTGTAAAATTTCCAAAGCAATAGCAAGATGGGATTTAAAGGGGGCTTTTTACAGCCCGTATTGCAAGGTAAGAAGCCCAAACCCCAAGTTTTTTTAGGGGCTTCTCATCTAACAGAACAAAGAAATCTCCCTCGAGGACGCTGCTGTAAGTTATGTAGTCTCGACACTCGTGCGCCTCCTCATATATGAAGTGTCCGTGCTTCCCTACCAGCTCTAGATGGTACAGACACCCAAAGAAAATGACAGATAGTTCACTAAACAGGCTAAAAGTTTAAACAGCTCATGTTTTCTTAAAAAATAATTAATTCAGCCTGCATGCTTTTCACTATTTCATTGTCTGTGATGACAAATGGTGTCTGGGATGTGTGTACGCTTTTGTCAAATATATTAACTAATCAGCAAACTACACTGATGCCATTCCAATAAAGGGGCATATAAATTACCATAGATAAGTATAACAAATAACTAGATAATTCAGCAACATGACCCGACATCTTTTTATTTAATAACGTATGGTTTGTTTTCTTAGTACGATGGGAGAAAAGAATGTTTTCGAGACATGCTGTCCTTCTTCAACTTTTTACGTGCATCTCGTGACACTCCTCGCCTGTGTTATGATTAATTAGCTGGAAGAGGAATCTCGTTCGGTTACACATGGTTTGCATTTGCTTATCTTCAGTTTTATTTGGATTTTTGTCAAAGAGTCTTAACTCGCGCGGGTTTCAAACATTCTTCTTTAGTTCGGTAAATGAACCTAGAAATTGAGATAATTCATAGGAACTTGGCCTGAAACGTTCACATGGTTAAAACATGTCATCGCTGTTTTCATTACAGTCCCTTACTATGTTGATAATAGGAGTCATTTGGAGACTTTGCTATTAGTAATTTGTTTCAAGGATTTAATTCTGACAACAGAAAAAAAAATATATATACAGGAATTTTTCTGTCCGAAAGATTCCCTGTGTATTCTGCAGACAAGTCGAGTACACGTCATTGTCATAGTATATCTCCTCTGAGATCATTTACCCAAATCAGTTCTTCTTTCTCCAATAACAGTGTAGATTTTCAATAAGTTAGTATTATGCAGGGCGGCACGGAGGCGCAGTGGGCAGCACTGCTGCCTCGCAGTTAGGAGACCCGGGTTCGCTTCCCAGGTCCTCCCTGCATGGAGTTTGCATGTTCTCCCTGTATCTGCGTCGGTTTCCTCTCACAGACCAAAGACATGCAGGTTAGGTGTGTTGGCTGGTGTGTGTGTGTGCCCAGTGGTGGGCTGCCACTCTGCCTGGGGTTTGTTTCCTGTGTTGGCTGGGATTGGCTTCAGCAGACCCCAGTGACCCTGTAGTTACGAATTAGTGGGATGGATGGATGGATAGTATTATGTATTATATAGTGCCTTTCCCATAAAGCACTTGAATGAAACAAAACATATTTTGGAAATATTTAGCACAAGGTAAAGAAAGGTTGTGACTCACTAGACCCCCCCATCCAGGCACTGATGGCACAAAACAAAAATAGCTTCTGTCAGGTTCTAAATGCCAGGCAGGATTATCTGGCAAAAGGGTCTCAAATGGGATACCAGATAAAACAAAAGGGCAACAGGGGAAGGCTTCTGCTTTTAAATATTTTTATCCCCCATCTGCTAGATGGCAGCATCCTAGAACCTCAGTAACCATGTATACACCTGCAGGGGATGATGGGAATTGTAGTGCATTGAGTCGGCCCTGCTGGGTCCCATGGGTGCCACCCGGGGCTGCTGCGGGGATTCACGTCTGCTTGACCCGGAAGTGCTTGGCCCTGGCACTGCAAGTGCTCCTAGATCCGACATAAAAGAAAGCCATCCAGCCTCCTCCAGTGGAGTTAGAGTCGGGCACTTGCTGGAAGGAGGTGGATGGAGAAAGAATAGATCTAAATCTAAACAAACAGGATTCTGAGAAATGAATTCATGCATTTATTTCTAATTGAACTGACTACTGTAATTCAGTGTTTACTGGATGTTCAAATTGTTCTCTATTCAGCCTCCAGTTAATCCAAAATGCTGCTGCAAGAATTATTACAAGAACAAGAAAACACGAACACAGAACTCCAGTTCTTAAATCCTTACACTGGCTCCCGGTGAAGTTTAGGGCAGATTTCAAAATCCTCCTTTTAATATATAAAGCTTTAAATGGCCGAGGTCCAGCTTATTCATCAGAACTTATCATGACTTATCGAAGAATCGGTAACTCTCTCTAACCTCTCTCTCTCTCTCTCATTTCTCCTAGGGCACGAAGTAGAAAATGGCCGACAGTGGGGTAACTCGCGTTGAAATCGTAATTGAGGAACTCCAAGCTCTTGATGAAAAGATTCAGAAACTCCTGTCCCGACGGAAATACCTGAGAAATCTGAAGGCCCGGCTGTTGGATAAACCGTCCTTGCCATCTGGAACTGGCGAAACATCAACCCCGCATTGTGCCGACCTCACCCCCGCGTCTCGTAGGAGCGGCGCCGCTGCTGACCTCGGTGGATTTCAGCTATGCAGGCGGGGGTTCAAGGCCAGAGCACCTCCATCGGCACAGGCGAGCATTTTATCTCAGAACCGGTTTGACCCTCTACGCGTCCCCATTTCGCCTTCAGCACCTGGTGATGTATTAGTGGTAGGTGATTCCATCGTTAGAAACCTTAATGTCGCATGCCCTAATGCAAAATCGTTTGTTTCTTGTTTTCCCGGTGCTCGTGTCCGAGATGTAATGAAACGTGCGCCAGCAGTCTACGAGAAACACAAGGAGAGGGCAGTTGGATCAATCGTCTTGCATGCCGGCGTAAACGATATAAGGCACCGACAATCAGAAATCCTGAAGGCTGACTTCGCAGCTCTGATTAGAGACACGAAGGAGAGGACCCCATCGGCAAAGATCTTCGTTTTGGGTCCACTACCTCTCGTCAGACGATCCAACGAGTACTACAGTCGTCTGCTAGGGTTGAACAACTGGCTACAGGGTTTCTGCAAGAAGAAGGATGTCGGCTTCATCAACAATTGGAGTCTCTTTTGGAAAGGCCGTCTCTTCAAGCGTGATGGCCTGCATCCGAACAGTTTCGGTGCCCGGGTCCTCTCCGAAAACATATCGAAGGTAATTCGTTTTTCTTGACTATCTATCTCTGCTCTTAACCCCTTCCGAAATAATACTGCTGTGCCAGGACATGATGAATGTTTAATAGAGTCTTCCGTTAAAGTTCACACCATTAATACTGTAATAAGCAATCTCAATGCACGTAGAAAACCTAGGAAATACGGCATAAACTCCAATAATCTAATTAAAATCACTATTTTAGAGGAACAATGTATTAAAACTATAAAACAGATCACAGATTAAACAAAAATATACACAGAGCGCTAATAATAATAATTTAGTTCCTATTCCAAATAACAATAACGCACATAGTACTCATCTCTGCACCTCGAAACATTAAATATGGCACTATTAAATGTCAGAGCTTTAACTAACAAAACGTTTTTATCAACGATCTTATTAGTGATAAAAAATAGATCTTATTGCACTAAATGAAACATGGCTGAATTCAGATGCGCGTCAGTTTTAATCGAATCTGCCTCCGGATTACAGTTTTACTCATTCAAACCGCCAGGGAAAAGGGGCGGATTGGCTAACATTTACTCGAGCGATTAAAATGTAAAGATGTCAGTTTTGGTAAGTTCAAGTCCTTTGAGTATCTCGCCGTTGTTATTCATGGAGATTCTCAAGTTCTAATACTATCCGTGTATAGACCTCCTAAATATAACGCGTCGTTTTTTGAGGAATTCTCTGACTTAATGTCAATTTTAATTACTAATTATGACACACTCCTAATAGTTGGCGACTTTAATTTTCATATAGATAATCAGTGTGATCTAAAAGTAAAAGAATTTATGAACCTCCTGGATTCTTTTGATTTGAGACAACTCATAAATCAGCCTACACATAAAGCAGGTCATACATTAGACTTAGTGATTACTAAAGGACTGAAAGTTGATATAAAACAGATCATTGATATTGGTCTATCAGACCATTTTCTTCTACTTTTAATATAGAAATAATGATAAAAACACTCATGAGAAGCATATTGTTAAAAACGCTTCTTTGATTCGCAGCAGCTTTAAAACTTACAAACATTTTAAGCAATCAGTCCGTTTATAGTGCCAGCTATAATAGCGAGGACAATGTAAATAGTAAGGTGGAAAGATTTAATTCTAAAGTGAGAGCTGCTGTTGACATAGTTGCACCTGAAAAGACAGTGAAAAAATCTTCTAGCATTGGTATACCATGGAAGACCCAAAGAGTGTCTGATTTAAAGAGAACATGCCGTAGAGCTGAGCGTCAATGGAGGAAGACTAAACTTACTATCCACCACGAAATATTAAAAGTCAAAATAACAGAATACAATAACACTGTCCGTCTTGAGAGACGCTGCTATTTCTCAAGATTATAAATAACAATGCTAGTAATCCTAGAGTCTTATTTTCAACAATTGATCGCCTACTAAACCCAGGTAGCTCAAAGGAATGCCTCCTAAGTGCTTCCAGTGAAACCTGTGAGGCTGTCGCTGTATTTTCAATCAAAAATTAATGATATTAGAAATAACATAGTATATCTCCCCAACACTAAGGATCCCCTAAACCCCAACATCCTGTTATAAACAAATTAAACTCTTTCACTAGGATAGATTTACCTGATTTACAAAAATAATATCTCAATTAAAACCCTCCACCTCGTCCTTGACCCGATACCAACAAGGTTTTTCAAAGAAGTATCAGGCGTGCTAATTGATAATGTTCTTGACATAGTAAATTCGTCACTAGATACTGGGGTCTTCCCAGACTGTCTTAAGACTGCTGTAGTTAAACCCCTACTTAAGAAACATAATCTTGACCCCTCGCTCTTGAAAATTTTAGACCCATCTCTAACCTGCCCTTCTTAAGTAAAGTTCTAGAGAAGGCAGTCATTATGCAGTTAAATGACCACCTAAATAAACATGCTATTCTTGATAAATTTCAGTCAGGTTTTAGAACAAATCACAGCACAGAAACTGCACTCGTTAAAGTAGTAAATGACTTGCGGGTAAATGCAGACAGAGGCCATTTATCTGTTCTCATCCTCTTAGATCTGAGTGCTGCATTTGACACCATTGATCACAACATTCTTAGAAATCGCCTTAGTCAATGGGTGGGCCTCTCTGGCAGTGTCTTAAATTGGTTTGAATCCTACCTGACAGGGAGAAAATATTTTGTTAGTTGTGGGAATTACAACTCGAAGACACATGATATCCAATATGGTGTTCCACAAGGCTCTATCCTGGGTCCGCTGTTATTCTCAATCTACATGCTTCCGTTAGGTCAGATTATCTCAGGGCACAACGTGAGCTACCACAGCTATGCTGATGACACACAGCTGTACTTATCAATAGCACCTGATGACCCGATTCTATTGATTCACTAACACAATGTCTGACTAGTATCTCAGAATGGATGAATAGTAATTTTCTCAAGTTAAATAAAGAGAAACTGAAATTTTAGTGATCAGCAATAATGGATACAATGAGGCTATTAGAAATAAACTGGATACATTAGGATTAAAAGTCAAGACGGAGGTAAAAAGCTTAGGGGTGATTGTTGACTGTAATCTGAATTTTAAATCACATATTAATCAGATCATTAGGACAGCATTTTTCACTTAAGAAACATAAGTAAAGTTAGACCTCTTTATCACTGAAAGATGCTGAGAAATTAGTTCACGTTTGTTTTCAGTCGACTAGATTACTGTAACGCACTCCTCTCAGGACTACCCAAAAAAGATATAAATCGTTTGCAACTAGTGCAGAATGCAGCTGCTAGAATCCTAACTAGGAAAAGAAAATCAGAACACATTACTCCAGTTTTGATGTCACTACACTGGTTACCTGTGTCATTCAGAATTGACTTTAAAATTCTGCTTATGGTTTATAAAGCCTTAAATAATCTCGCCCCATCTTATATATCGGAATGTCTGACACCTTATATTCCAAATCGTAACCTCAGATCCTCAAATGAGTGTCTCCTTAGAATTCCAAGAACAAAACTTAAAAGAAGTGGTGAGGCGGCCTTCTGCTGTTATGCACCTAAAATCTGGAATAGCCTGCCAATAGGAATTCGCCAGGCTGATACAGTAGAGCACTTTAAAACACTGCTGAAAACACATTACTTTAACATGGCCTTGTTATAACTTCATTTTAATCGTAATTTAACTTAATCCTGATACTCTGTATGTTCAATTCATCATAACAACTATTCATGGTGGCTCTAAAATCGGTACTGACCCCTACTCTCTTTTGTTTCTTTTTCCGGTTTCTTTGTGGTGGTGGCCTGCGCCACCTCCACCTACTCAAAGCTTCATGATGCTCCAACAATGATGGACGGATTAAAAGGAAGAAGTCTACGTGACCATCATCATCATCAAGCCCTTCCGTGAGAACCCTAAATCCAAAGAGGACTGTTTCATTTATGTTAGGTAGAATGCCCAGAGGGACTGGGCGGTATCATGGTCTGGAATCCCTACAGATTTTATTTTTCTCCAGCCGTCTGGAGTTTTTTTGTTTTTCTGTCCCCCCTGGCCATTGAACCTTACTCTTATTCGATGTTAATGTTGATTTATTTTTTATAATTATGTCTTTCATTTTTCTATTCTTTAATATGTAAAGCACTTTGAGCTACTGTTTGTATGAAAATGTGCTATATAAATAAATGTTGTTGTTGTTGTTGTTGTTGACTTACAAACCAGTCAGTCAGTCAGTCATTCTCCAATCCTCCATTATCCTAACACGGGGTCACGGGGGTCTGCTGGAGCCAATCCCAGCCAACACAGGGCGCAAGGCAGGAAACAAGCCCTAGGCAGGGCGCCAACCCACCGCAGGGCAACACAACATTATATACTGTAATGATGGCTTATGCATCTAACATCAGTGGGCAGAACTGACTGATTTACTAAGAGGGACTGCAGTCTTGTTTTTTGTTCGTTTTGCACCTCTGAACGCTCTCTGTTATACCTGGCATCAATAGTAAATAGACCAACCCGGTTGACACCCCAACATTTATTTTGAATCCTGTATGGTACCTCACTTGACCATGTGATGGGCAGCCACGGCCACTACCTGACCAGGACACCAACAGCTTGGAAGGACCAGGGCATTTTTAAGGCAATACCTCCCCGGGACACTAGAGGGCAGAACCTCCTGGGCGGCTGTGGTAACATGGATTCCCGCAGGGCAAACTGGAGTTTGGTGAAGCCCTGTTGGGCTCCATGGGGGTTGCCAGGGGGAGCTGCAGAGCCATATAGAGAACCTCCAGTGCACCTGGGAGTGATTCCAGGTAATACTGATGAGCCACCTGGAACATACCCGGGACCTGAATAAGATGAGCCGCCTCACTCCATGGAAGGGCCAGAGTTGGAAGGAAGAAGACAAAGCCTGAGGATGGACTGGCGGAAAGGAAAGACTGAACTGTGTGTTGCAGTGTGGGTGATTTGTGCACACTTTAAAACTGATAAACCGGGTGTTGAGTTTGAACCTGCGTCCTGCATGTGTGTGTCCGGGTTAGGGTGGCTATACGCCCCCTGGTGGCTTCACAACCACTATAGGCATCATTAAATCAGCAAGACATGACATCACATAATAATGCCTTATGCATCAAACATTCAGTTAATTTTAATTCAGTTTATTTTTTATAGTGCTGCAACAAGGTCTCAGGTAAAATTCAATTTTACAATTTACTAAATACAAAATTAGTACACTTAATGACAATGATATGTCTGAACTCATAGGAAAACAAAATTGTTGGAAATTGATTAACGTAAATGGAAACCAACAATGCCTGTCCATTAATTAATTGTTAAACTACAGTCAACTGACAATGGAGGAGAGGAAAACAAAAACTCAGGCAGCTGCACCTCTGCAGGGTCCAAAGTCAGAGTCGAGCAGTCACCGTCTTGGAGACCTCGGCCAACTTGCCTCCCATCCTGCGCATTCCATGGTAGAATCAATGCTGGTCCATCCAATCTGAGGACAGAATTTTTCCACCCGATGGTTCCAAGGCTCCCAGTAGCTCAGATGACTTTTCCAAGGGCAGAAGAACAACCCGTGTTTGAATCTTACTCCTGGTTGCCTATTCTTACCCTGACTGTGTGAGTTTTACTCTGGGGACCTCTGACATCATAAAGCCATGTGAGCTTTACAACCACTCCTGCCTGAAGAGCCTCTGGTTCCTTAGACAAAGGGGGTCAGGAAATGTTATATGAAGTTGTTCATCACTCCATCCAGTTTCCAACTCTGCTTATCTAACAGGGTCATGGAGAAACATGAGCCTATTCCAGTAAGCACCGGGCACATGGCAGGAACAATCCCTGGACAGGATGCCTGCCCGTCGTAGATTGAACACAAACGATTATCAGGGACCAATTTAGCATCATCAATACATCTAACATTCATGTCTTGGACTGTAGGAGGAAACTGGAGCACCCAGAGGAAATTTACACAGGTTGATTTGTTGTAGAACCACACCATGATCCATCCTATGTCTCACATTTTGTAATGTGGTAATGGCTAGTGTCTGTGAACCTGCAAATCCATGGCATCTGGCTTACCAAAGCTTTCAGAAGCAGCTGTTTCTACACCCGTGAGTTGTAACAGAATTCTCATGCTTGGGCACACAAGGACTGCAAACTGAGCAGTTCCTGGTGACGTAAGCATCCTCTAACTTCTTCCACCCATCCGCAGTGCAAATCCCGCCGACTACACACCAAGTGTTTTGTCATGTAATCACATTACAGGCAACCTCAGGTTGAACAGTTATGCTCGAGCGTATAGGGACTGCTTGTTAACGATGCAAGTGGAGCAGTCCCAGGATAAACGATGAAAGTGGAGCAGTCTCAGGCAACCTTCATCTTCTTGAACAGCATGTCTACCTCACTCCGCCTGACCACAGTTCAAATCATCCCAACATTATGCCAAGTCTTTTGTCATGAAATCACATCACGGGCCACCCCAGGTTGCACATTTTGCACTGTGGTAACTGTGGGTGTCCGGGTGCAAACCTGGGACATCTGGATTACAATGGTCCTCAGAAGCAGCTCCTCCTACA
Source organism: Polypterus senegalus (assembly GCF_016835505.1). Classification (NCBI taxonomy): domain Eukaryota; kingdom Metazoa; phylum Chordata; class Cladistia; order Polypteriformes; family Polypteridae; genus Polypterus; species Polypterus senegalus. The sequence continues at coordinate 14,892,693 of NC_053168.1, forward strand.
CTGTGAATAATAAGGGAATGTTTATGCTCGAGCGTATAGGGACAGTTTGTTAACAATGTGAGTGGAGCAGTCTCAGGCAACCTTCATCTTCTTAAACAGCATGTCTACCTCACTCCGCCTGACCACAGTTCAGATCATCCCAATATTAAGCCAAGTGTTTTGTCGTGGAATCACGCCACAAGGACTGATTTAATGGATCTGGAGATTAGAAGAATTAAAACCGTAGCCCAATTTCAATGGTGATTAAACAAACTCTAAGTCAAAAAGAAGTGGACTTGAGTGAAGATTATTGCACAACAGACAACACTCAAACGCTTGAGTTTGTTAAATCACCAAACTCGGACTATCTGGACGTCTTGAGGGCCAACCTTTATACCTTTCACCCTAAACGTCACACTCAGTTAGACTCTGGATGACAAACACCCTGGCATTCAGTACAATAAAGCCCCACAAAATGGCTTTGCAGGAATAGTTTTAGAACCCTTAAAAACCTGGATTCAATAAAACAAATAACCAAATGTGTTTATGGTCTTAAAAAACCCAAGCGAAGTTTAACAATCGGAAAATAAACACGAGGAAAAAAATTAAAATAAACATGCTGCCCATCTTGCCACAGTTAAGAGATGCATAAGTGTGTGAGAAATGCTGTGAGGCAGAGGAAGAGCTGGAGTTGATAAACAGAGACGTAACAGCTGGAAGATCATAACTGCAAGGTAATCAAAAACAAGGGAGCAAAAGGAGACTCGAAACTGAGCCAAAAAGAGAGAACTGTAACAAAAACAAAGAAATGACCCTCGGGGTCTACTTGGTAATAAAGCTAAGTACCCTAGAATTTCCAATACATTGTACGCTCACAGTGCAAATTCTTTGGACCACCCTACTTAATACTAGGTGGGGGCCTCCTTTCGCTCTCAAAACAGTTCCTCGTGGCATGGATTCTACAAGATGTTGGAAACATTCCATTGAGAGTACTGGTCCACGTTGACGCGATTGCCTCACGCAGGTTCTGCAGATTTGTCAGCTGCACATTCATGCTGTGAATCTCCCATTCTACCACATCCCAAAGGTGTTCTGTCGGGTTGGGATTGACTGGGAAAGCCACTAGAGAACACTGAATTCATTGTCATGTTCATTAACTCTTTCAGGGCGGATGTCGACTTTTGACGAAAATTCAGGGGTCCTCTAACAACAAGAATGAATGCTATGTAACATCTAGTGGTCCTCTAACGCTACTCGGCTGTAAACGGCGACAAAGCTCACCGTTACGTTTTAGTTCGACTCTCTTTGCTAGAAGGAAAGTTAGCTTTGTTCATTTGACCTCAACGTCCTGTGCATGTATGTGTAGAGAAGAGCAAAGAACCCCTAAAATGACATCGATATCTGGCCAGAATGTGTAAAACCAAATACTCCTTGGACAGCAGGAATGGGATTCTGACTTGTCTGGAGTCCGGTTTTGATGCAAGTGATCTGGAGATGGAAAATGAAAGTGAGGTACCGGCATCAGCTGATTGTGGTGCAGAACATGTTCATGTAGCTAAGGTGCATATGGCAATGTTTGCCTGGGAGGACTGCCACTTAAAATGACAAGAAGTACAAAGCAGATTGTGTCGCGCTGCGACTGCCGCACGCTGCACAAAAACAGGTGCCGGCAGCAGCCACAGACGTTTTTTGTCTGAAACCATTGCTTTGTGTGGTTTTCAGCCTCCAGAGAATTAAAACTAATTTGAGATGACATTTGCTATTGTGGCATGATGGAAGTAGCTATGAGAAGATTTGGGGATGCACATGGACAGCAACCTCAATTAAGCTGTGGCATTCATGGTTGAGTGGTATTAACAGGGCAAAAACGTGCCAAGAAAATATCCCCAACACCATTACACCACCAGCATGGACTGTTGACATGAGGCAGGTTTGATGCATGGATTCATGTTGGGGGTGCTGAATTCTGACCCTACAATAAGCGTACCTCAGTAGTACTAAGGTGTTATTAGCCATTATGGATGTACTGAGAAGTCAAGTAAAATGGCTAACTAAAAAGATTACAATATGCAAGCTTTGACCAACTGAGGCCCCTTTTTTAGCCAAGATGTGCTTCAGCAGGAATTGAGACTTATCAGACAAGGTTACATTTTCTCAGTCTTCAACTGTCCAGTTTTTGGTGAGTCCAAGCCCACCGGACCCTCAGATTTCTGTTCTTGCCTGACAGGAGTGAAAACCTGACGTGGTCTTCTGCTGTTGTAGCCCATTGTAGCTCAAGGTTTGATGTGTTGTCTATTCTGAGATGCTTTTCTGCTCACCATAGTTGTATCTGAGTTATCATATCCTTTCTGTCAGCTTGAACCAGTCTGTCCATTCTCCTCTTACCTCTCTCATCAAAACAAGATCTTTTCATCCACTGAGCTGCTGCCCACTAGTCATCTTTTGTTTTTTACACCATTCTCGGTAAACTAAAGAAAGTGTTGTGGTTGAAAACCAGCCTGATGAAGTCAGTAGGAACACACTGATAATCGATTGTCACCGATTCAGTTCATAATTTTTATGGACAGAATTTCTAGGTGCAGAGAAAGGGTGGAAGGTGTCCAGGTCAGGGACCTCAGGAACACATTTCCACTTTTTGTGGAAGATGTGGTTCCACTATCCATCCATCCATTTTCTACTTTTGCTTATTTCAGTTCAGGAAGGACATGGAATCGGACACTTGGCAAACTGTGATGCACACATCCACACTTGCTCACAACCAGGCCTGATTTAAAGTAACTACTGATACTTTTTTTTCATTATTTTAATACGAGATGATGGATACAAAGCATTCTTCATTTTTTATTGCCATTTTCAGGAACATAAGGAAACAGTTTTGGGGATTTTCATAATTGTCTGTGCGTCTACCTCTCTAATGGTGGTTGCCTTTATGGATGCAATAAAAATCTGGCACGTAAGATGTTCTCAAAAAAAGAAGTTCATCGAAAGGGAAATACATCTTGTCTTGCAAATAATTAATGATGAATCTGGAGAGACAACACTGTGCCAAGTTCAATGCCACTGCTGTGTCACACTGCTTTGGCAATCTGTTCCGGTCCCAGTCAAGGGAGATGTCCAGAGTGACTTGTTTTTATTTATTTACTTTTTTACTGAATTCAAACTGTTTATGGATAATCAGGCTAGGATTATATTTTTTTACTAACAGCTAAGAAATGACAACTTCTCTAAGGATGGTTAAATATGCAGTATTTATAAGTGCATGGAAATATTTACAAGTTCACAACAAATCATTAAAATTTATGTTGATGTTGTGTCTGTACTATTGTTATGTCACATCAGCTCTTCCATTTTCTTTCTAGATTCCACCTTGTACAAATTTTTCTCTCCATTTTTCCTTCTTAATATTGTGAACAAGCAGGGTAGAATCGAGAATGATTTCAAAATATTCTGATCAGGTGGGTTTAGTATTACACAAACCGACACACGGATGGGACCACCAGTGTGAGCACATAAGGCCCAAACCATTAGTAGAAGATGAAGCTCCTGGCACTCTACGCCTTCCTTGTTCCCCAGTCACTTTGCCCTCTCAGCTCCCATTGATTTACTCTCTTGATTCTGTCCTCTTTTCTCCGGCCTGTCAACCACTCTTCTTCAGACTCCAAGCTCAACATGCTCGGATTAGACTAACTTTAATCCATTACAGTCTGTCATGATCCCAGAATTGCTCCCAGGTCTATAGACTGAAGCTCTTTTTAGCCGCTAACTAGTATTAAAGTCTCCATGTCAGCTACCTACCACGCTCCCTCTTATTCCCACCATTGTTTCTGGGAGTTGTTACAAATTCCAGTGTTTCATCCCGAGTCTTACTCTCTTAGTCTGGTTTCACTGTCAAACGTGGTTCTATATGTTACAAATACAGACAAACGAGAAAATATATGCATGGTGTAGCGGCTAAGGTTAAAGAATATGTATTCAATCATAACCTCATTTATTTGAAATTCGAAAAACCCATGCATTCAAAAGGTGACTCTACAGCGACCTAAATCAGAAGGTGGCATGGCACTACCTAATTTTCAATTTTAATACTGGGTGGCAAACATGCAAGCTATATAAACCTGGACATGGACACAAATAGATGAACACACGCTAGCTTGGTCTGCAATAGAAATGAATTCCTGCAGCAGTTCTTTATATTCCTTGTTTTGTACCCCATTTACTGGGTATTGTGAATATACTAACAACCCAATTGTGCTTCACTCGTTTAAAATATGGAACCAATGTAGGAAGCACTCTAAGTTAGAGAATATGTTATCTGTGGCACCTCTACATGATAACCAACTTTTTCTACCCTCTCGAACTTACATGATTTTTAATGTTTGGAAAATGAATGAGATGAAATGATTTAGAGAATTGTATATAAATAACTAGGGGGCTTTGCCCCCTGCTCTCTTTGCTCGCCAACCTCCCAGCCTGTGCTACATGCTATCCTCTGCGGTACTGCCACTTGCATATGGGGATGTGGATGTACAATTTAAACAGATTTTTATTTTCATGGGAATTGTTTCATATGCATCAATGCAACGTATAACTGCCCGTGATTAAATTTTGTTTATTTCTCTCTATTAAATAAAATGTTTATCTCTGAGATTTGCTAATTGTCTTTGCAAAAGCCATTCTACCCGGAAACTGTTAACATTTAAATACGAATGGCATATGAAGATCTCCTTTGTTGTTTAATATTATTCGTGGAAGATGTACTACATTACCTTTCTTGGAGACGTCCTTCTTTCTACAGCAATTCATACGTTGTAAGACCGGATGTTGTTAATAGTTGTAGATATTCTTTGGGATATTGTAAGTTGTTGTTTTCATCTTCCACACGATCACCACCAACTGCTTTGGCATAGTCTATTGATATGCATTTAACCAATTTGATGTGTAACCGGGGCGGCACGGTGGCGCAGTGGTAGCGCTGCTGCCTCGCAGTTAGGAGACCCGGGTTCGCTTCCCGGGTCCTTCCTGCGTGGAGTTTGCATGTTCTCCCCGTGTCTGCGTGGGTTTCCTCCGGGCGCTCCGGTTTCCTCCCACAATCCAAAGACATGCAGGTTAGGTGGATTGGCGGTTCTAAATTGGTCTTGGTGTTTGTGTGTGTCCTGCGGTGGGTTGGCACCCTACCCAGGATTGGTTCCTGCCTTGTGCCCTGTGTTGGCTGGGATTGGCTCCGGCAGACCCCCGTGACCCTGTATTCGGATTCAGCGGGTTAGAAAATGGATGGATGGATGGATATGTAACCGATCGGCATTTTTGCCATTAATTCATTTGACTTCCTCGTTTCTCGGTGCTAGGATTGCACATGTACTCGTTTTTTCTGTTGATAACCCTTTGTGATTTGGACATAATATGTCTTCTTTAATTGAGATTACCATGTGCGTGGTTAAAAATGGTTGAGAGGAGAGCATGACTTGAAAAAATCTCATGGCCAATGTCTCAACTATTGGGACTTGAAAAAATCTTCCAAAAAGTCTCGTCTCGTTGCAGAATTTTTTATTATAAAAGAGAGATGTCTTTGCATCCCTTCAACAAATACACTCCAAGCTTAATCTCCCATCAACACAACTTTTCCACTATCTCCAAATTAGAAACTTTGCTGAATTAAACCTGCCCAATTTTCCTCAAATCCTACCTATTTCTATTCCAGAAGAAATACTGATGAGTCTTGGGGACTCAGACCGCACTTCTATAATATATAAAAGTCTCATCCATTTAAAGATCTCAGAGTACAGTGGGAAAAGGATCTCTAACTCAACATTTCAGAAATGGAGTGGAAGGCAGCCACACACAGAATTCACTCGAGCTCCATATGTGCAAGACATTCAATTATTCAACTTAAAATCTTTTATTGAGCTCATCTATCTCACTTAAAATTGTCCAAACTGTTTCCAGGGCGAGATCCAACTTACGAACGTTGCAATCGACCTCCAGCCTCACTGAGCCACATGTTTTGGGTGTACACCAAATTAACATCATTCTGGACCAAAATCTTTAAATGCCACTCTGAGAACCTTGGTGTCCCAATCCCTCCTAATCCACTAATAGCTGTGTTTGGTGGGCTCGCAGAGGGGCTTAAAGTGGGGAAGGACGAACAAACTGGAATGGCTTTTACTTCACTATTAGCATGTAGACTTGTCTTGCTCAACTGGAAGAATCCTAACCCACCTCTTTTGAGTCAGTGGGTAACTGATATTATACACTATTTGAAATTGGAAAAAAATCTAATATTCACTGAGAAGATCTGTGCAAACTTTTTTAAAACCTGGCAGGATCTGATAAATAACATTTTAGAATAAACATTTACTGTATATTGGGAGAAAAGACTCCTTTCTCTCTTTACTACTCTTAACAGTTTTGCTCGGGGTGTTGGCCTTCCTCTCCTTTTCATGGGTGGAGGTTGATTTGATTTTAGTTTTATTAAGCATGACTTGATTTTATGGAATGTTCTATGTTTTTAATAAATTCAATAAAAAAAAATCTAATACAGACAAATGTGAAAATATATGCATGGCGTAACCTTCAGGGGTTGTGCAGCTACGGTTAACGAATATGAAAGTTGCAGCGTTTCATATTTTTTTTAGTTACTTCATCCAAGAGTCAGTTATCACATTTTTGTTTATTAAGTATGTTTTTTAGAACATTAGAACAATCTAGACGACAACAGGCCATAATGACTGACAGGGTCACGACCTCCGAAGCCATGCTTCTTACTGGGCAAAACCTGCCAATAGGCGATATGCACACGGTCGTGCAGACGTACCTCCGGTGAAATCTCAGCCACCTCAGTCTCTTCAGTTGTCCATACTGCAGTTGTGATTTTTGTTAAGTGGCGAGAATGTCCAAGAAAAAGAAGTATAAGTTTCAGCGTACAGATAGCTCTACAGTTGAGCATCGTTATGTACCTTTATGTCAAGCTTCCAGGGAGTACAACAAGGTACTTGGCTTTTATACATTTTCCTGTGATGCGGAAGCCCAATCTAAATGGATCGTTGCTATCTTTATGGGTAGCCCCCATAGTTTGTAGTCGGTATTTTAAAAACGAGGATTTACAGGAATTAGGGGCTGAGATTGTTGAAGGAGGGAGCGGTTCCTGTGTTGTTTGAGTGGAACAATTTCTCCGGGGAGTTTGTGAGTTTGTGAGAGGAGAAAGTGATTGACGAAGGATGACACAAACCGGTCGAGGAGGAGGGTGATAAAATCCTCGAGACCCACGACTACGCTTCGAGTCCAAATCCAGCAGTTGTTGATTTAGCACTTGACGAAAACATGTCTCTCAGACAGGAGATCCTCCAGCTGAGGAAACAAAATTGAGACCGTTACAATGAAGCAGCGGTTTCTCATTCGCCAGTTTGCAGGCTTAGACAGAGACAAGGTTAAGATGTCCAGCAGACTCGTGTTATTATCTATTAAACTTTCTTACATATTCACCTTTTTGTGAATAAAGTTTAATGACTACATTAAGCTTGGCTGGTACTCAAACACGTTAATATGTCCGGATCTTACTTTCGTAATTGTGTATGTAGCTTGAAACATATAGTTTGAAGTCCTTCTCCTTTTTAGCTCCCGATATTCGGCACAATGTTTGAAAAATGCAACTTACCTCGTTTACCGTAAGTCTGAGCATGTCTTGAAACGATTAGGTAAAACTCGCCATAACTACTCAGTTACGATATCAGTGCCGGAAATGAGGCAGCTGGAAGACACAGGATCTGGAAGAGAATGTGCATAAAGCCTATTTAGTGCAGCTGAGCAAAAAACAAAATGGTGGTGGAAAACAGCCCAAATCAAAAATGATATTTAAAACAAAGTATTGAATTTGTTTTTTTTTTTTTTAGAACAATCTGGATGACAACAGACCATTCAGCCCAACACAGCTTGCCAGTCCTATTCACTTATCCAACTCTTCCAAAGTAACATCAAGTTGAATTTTGAAGGTTCTTAAAGTTCTACTGTTTACCATGCTACTTGGCAGCTAATTCCAAGTGTCTGTGGTTCTCTGTGTAAAGAAAAACTTCCTAACATTTGTGCAAAATTTACCTTTAAGAAGTGTCAGCTGTATTCTTGAGTTCGTGATGAACTCATTTTAAAGTCACCGTCACAATCCACTGGACTAATTCCCTTCATAATTATACACTTCAATCAGGTCTCCTCTTAATCATCTTTAAAGACTCAGCTCTTTTAATCTTTCCTCGTAACTCATTCCCTGTAGCCGTGGACTCAGCCTAGTCACACTTATACAATACAACACGAGGTGTGATCAACAAATACAGGTAATGTTTTAAAAAAGAAGCATTTAGTGCAGTAAAAGATTTACAACTACTAGTCATCCTCAAAATACTCCCCTCCACTTTGAATGCACTTGTCCCAGAGTTCTTGCCACTTTGCAAAGCAGTTCTGGAAGTGTTCTTTCGAGAGTGTCTTTAGTTGGGCTATCGTGGCTGCTTGGATGTCCTCAATGGATTGAAATCGTTTGCCTTTCATGGTCATTTTCAATATAGGGAACAGCCAGAAGTCACACGGTGCCAGATCCAGCAAATAAGGTGGATGCGGACACGGCCTAATGTTTTTATTCGACAGAAATCGTTGTGCTAGAAGGGATGTGTGACAAGGAGCGTTGTCATGATGAAGATTGAAACTGTTTCAACATTTTCCTCAGTTATCGATGTTGAAGGACGTCCTGATCTTTTCTCGTCTTCAACCAAGCCAGATCCATTATGAAATCAATCAAACCACTTGTAAGCAGTCGGTGCAGTGTCACCATAAACCGATCTTAACATCTGATGGGTTTCCTGAGCTTTTTGCAATTTGAAACAAAATTTCATGTTAATGCGTTGCTCGATATCCATTATTAACGACAAACTTGAAAAACACACTTGAACTCAACAGTGGCTTACAAACAACAGACGGTATCAAACAAGTTGAAACGTCTCACAAACAAGACTCTACGATGGACGTGTCAAAACCTGTTTGTCGTTGTTCTTGGATGGTGCTGTGCGTCAACATTCACCTCGTACAATACAATTTATTTTTGTATATCCCAAAATCACACAAGACGTGCCACAATGGGCTTTACCAGGCCCTACCTCTTGACTGCCCCTCAGCCTCCGCTCTCTAAGAAGACAAGGAAAAACTCAGGAAAGGCAATTAAGAAAGAGATCCCTTTCCAGGTAGGTTGTGCGTGCAGTGGGTGTCAAAAAGAAGGGAGGCAATACAATACAATACACAGAACACAACACAAGTAATCCTCAATACAGCATAATAGTAAAATACAAATTTTACAAGTACAGAGCAGGATTTAACAGTAGATGATATCACATAATATGATTTGGTTTTGTTTAGAGGCCATCAAGCTGCCTCCCCCTATTGGCAATTCCACAGCTGAGTCAGCGGGAACCCTCTACTCGACGATTCCTGTGATCCTTCTTATCCAGATTACCTTAGGCAGGCAGAACAACCTGGCAAGCGGGCAGTGGCACCAAATGCCACATTTGAGTACTGAGAAGAGAAACAGAATAGGTGAGGGTTAGTAACAAATTATAACCATCATATTACTTATGTTTTAGTGCTAATGCAGTCTGTATGGTTAATCAGCAGCTCTAGTCAGGGTAGGCTAAACTGAAGTCGTAAGTCTTAAGCTGGGATTTGAAAGCTGAGACCATAGGGGCATCTCTTATAGTAACATGCAGACCATTCCACAGTTAACACTTACTGTAACACTTAAACCCGACACACAGTTAACAGTTAAACATAACATTCTTGAAAGTATACCAAATAGAGTAGTAGCCAATAATGTCTACAAAAGTCGACATTCATGGGCAGAGGGTGAAGAAAAGCTGTCAACATTAATATACCTCACTATTTCATTATTGGTAGACCCTCTTTGTTAGGAGGACCGTTAGACTTGTTGACTTGACGTCAAATCACTGCACGTGCATGAGTAATGTAGAATAAACAACGTCTAGAATGACATCGACATTGGGCGAGAGATAGAAGAAAATAGTGAGTATACTTTGTAAAATATTCCATGAGTATAATTTACTTATTAATTTTTTTTTTTTTTGAATATTACAGCTGACTTGTTGAACTCTGATTTTAATGCAAATGATTTGGAGATTGAAAATGAAAGTCAGGTACCTGCATCAGCTGATCATTCCCCAGCTGATTGTGCAGCTGCCGCACCTAGAGTAACGTTCATGTGGTAAGACTGCACAGACACATCTCCGATTTTGATGCAAATGATCTGGAAATCAAAAATGAAAGACAGGTACCTGCATCAGTAACATTCACCCTGGGAGGACTACACAGACATGGAGTAGTGGGAGAAAAGCTGGCTACTGGACTTCATCAAGCGACACAGCGTGCTAGTGGACACTACGTATTACCAGCCACTCGACTACTACTACTAAGTGCCTTTCAGCTAATGAGTGAAGAGACAAACAGGTATGTGAATTTACATACTAGAGAGGCTGATGGAACATACACCTGAGCCACATTTGTTATAAATAAGTATTTTATATTGATTTATGTTCAAAACCATTGCGTTATGTGCTTTTAAGAAAAATGAATTTTTTGGAAAAATATTCATCCCTGGGACAAAAGGGAAAAAAATTATTACCCCTAAAAGAAAACCAGTATAATCTAGTGTAGCATAATACTGACTCCGAGGGTCCGTTTCTTAGTAACTTGCAAGGACATGAGAAATGCCCAACTAATCAAATACTCATTGTAATTAACTGTTGTGGACACCAGGGGGTGTAGAGCTCCCCGAACCCCAGACCCAACGGACGCTGAGCCTAAGTCCAGCACACAACACACCTTTATTCAACTGTGGGAAACACTTTTGACCTATTTCCCACAGTACAGTATAGCACTAAGCACCAATACACTGTCCTTTTCTCTCTCTTCTTTCTCTTCTTTGCCTCCACTCCTCCTTGCAAGCTTCATCCACCTCCTCCCGACTCCTCAAGTTGTGGCAGCTGGCCCCTTTTATAGAGCAGCCAGAAGTACTCCAGGTGTTCCATGATCTCCTTCTGGCTGCACTTCTGGGTGTTCTATAAAAGGGGCCAGCTTCCACAACTCCAAGAGCCAAAGTCGGGAAGTGGAAGACGAAGCTTGAGGGAGGAGTGGAGGCAGAAAAGACAAGGAGAGAAAGGGACTGTGTGTGTTTGGGGTTTACATGGACTTATTTGTACTGTGCTGTTGTGGGGAGCGAGAGAAAAATTCTTCCCCACTGGGATTTGTGCCTTTGTCTGTTGTGTCGGGTGTTGGGGGAGCTGTGTACCCCCTGGTTACCACACTTCAGAAGTGTAATCAAGAGCTGTAAGTCAGTCATCTCCTTCATGGTACTGTGTTGACTTCACACACCACACCACCAGTAAAGGTTTTCTCCCTGCTCTGATATGGCTCTACTGAATAAAATGCATTTCATCTTTCATTCTAACAAATGGCACATCACAAACAATAACACTGCACTTTTATGGAAATATGAGAGAAACACCTGGAGAACAGCAAAGCAGACATGAATAGAATATGTCATGAAAGGATGCAAGATGCAAATTCAGAAGTGTGAGGCTGCACTCTGTGGCACCATCACCGTCAATGTAAATGGCTTAAATATTGCTACACATGATGATGATGCTCTTCTTTACTTTTCTAATGCAGCATTTGTCATTATAGAAGGTTCAACATGCCAAGTGTAAACTAACAGTAAAGAAACTGCAGCCTGAAATAGTATTTGTAGCAACCGCCACAGTGCATTGATGTGAGAAAAACCTTTTTTCTTTAAAGAAAAAAATTTAAATGTCAGCTTACTACATATCTGTTTGTTTGAAAATTTACTTCAATAACTGTCAAAGAGATGTGCCATACTTCACACCTGAAATCTATGTGATCATCTCTCAAAGGAGGTTGTCAGATACTAAAAATGTATCACTCACCATTAGTGTGATCAAGTTTGGAGAGTCTTATTTTCCTGGGATGAGAAAAAAGCAACATTTAGTGTGTGTGTGTGTTGTTAAAGTCACCAGTGGAAAATTACACAATATCCATACATGAAGTGTTCTCATTCTTTAGGATTCCACAAGATAATAAAAAAAAATAAATACAAAAACAAGAAAAATTGCTAATAAGCCTTTTATAAGTCATGACATCAAAGACTTCTGCAGCCTGATGCAATATACCTTTCACTTTTCCTATTCAAGAAAATCATGAATTTTACTGTTATATATATATATATATATATATATATATATATATATATAAACTACTCAAAAAAATTAAAGGAACCCTTTGAAAACACATCAGATCTGAATGGGAAAAAAATCCTGCTGGCTATCTCTACTGATATGGACTGATATGGTGATGTGTTGGGAGCAAAAGGATGGCAGTCACATCGTTTGATGGAAATGGAAATGATCAACCTACAGAGGGCTGAATTCAAAGACACCCCAGAAATCAAAGTAAAAAAAATGATGCGGCAGGCAGGCTGGCGAGTCCATTTGGACGAAATCTCATTTCAGCAACTCCAAATCGTACTCAGTAGTTTGTATGGCCTCCACGTGCTAGTATGCATTCACTGAGCTCCTGGACAGTCTGAGGTGTCGGATAGACCGAAACCCAATGTCCCACCCAGAGGTGTTCTATCAGATTGAGGTCAGGCGAGTGATTGTGGGAGCCGGTCAATGGTATCAATTCCTTCATCCTCCAGGAACTGCCCACATACTCTCGCCACATGAGGCCGGGCATTGTCGTGCACCTGGAGGAACCCAGGAGCCACTGCACCAGCATAGGGTCTGACAATGGGTCCAAGGATTTCATCCTGATACCTAATGGCAGTCAAGGTGCCGTTGTCTAGCCTGTAGAGGTCTGTGCATCCCTCCATGGATATGCCTCCCCAGACTGACCATAATTGACCCACCATCAAAGTGGTCATGCTGAACGATGTTACAGGCAGCATAACATTCTCCACGGCTTCTCAGAACCTTTCACGTCTGTCACATGTGCTCAGGGTGAACCTGCTCTCATCTTTGAAAAGCACAGGGCGCCAGTGGTGGCCCTGCCAATTCTAGTATTTTTTGGCAAATTCCAATCAAGCTCCATGGTGACAGTCTGTTTCTGATTTTTTGGTCAGAGACATTCACACCAGTGGCCTGCCTGATGGAGGTCATGATGTATGCTCTAGCAGTGCTCATCCTGTTCCTCCTTGCCCAAAGGAACAGATACCGGTGGGTCCTGCTGATGGGCTAAGGACCTTCTACGAGGGTCCTGTCCAGCTCTCCTGGAGTAACTGCCTGTTTCCTGGAATTTTCTCCATGCCCATGAGACTGTGCTGGGAGACACAGCAAACCTTCTTGCAATGTCACGTATTGATGGGGCATCCTGGAGAAGTTGGACTACCTGTGCCACCTCTGTAGGGTCCAGGTATGGCCTCATGCTACCAGTAGTGACACTGACTGTAGACAAATGCAAAACGAGTGACAAAACAGATGAGGAGGGAAAAATGTCAGTGACCTCCCTCCACCTGTTAAACCATTCATTCCTGTTTTGGAGGTCATCTCATTGTTGCCTCTCTAGTGCACCAAAGGAGCTGAAACTGATGAATAACCCCCTCTGCTACTCCAATGACCAGATCAATAGCTCAGAACTTTCATTGACACAATGTTATACTCGGATTCAAAAGGGTTCCTTTAATTTTTCTGAGCAGTATATATAAACAAGCATACAACAAACAATAACAAACAGTTAAGTCTAAGTTAAGATCAAACAAATAATGTCCTGATAAAAATCCATCACACTGAAAGCACAGCCTCCTTCTCCTCTCCAATTATACATTCACATAGCACATGCACTTCAGAAGAGGTTATCTATCTGAAGCCAAGCATGGGAGACCAACTAGGAATAAGCTTTGGCTGCTTCTGGAAAAGATGTTGGCAAGGCCAGGAGGGGGCATTTACAATGTGGTCAGATCCCAATACCCCATTGCAGTGCCGGGGACACTGTGCTGTTAAAATGTCAGCATCCTTCATAAAACCGAGGTCCTGACTCTCTGTGGTCACTGAAGATGACTGGGAATTCTTTTTAAACAGTAGGATGCATTCCGATGTCCTGGCTAAATCGCCCACCATGGCACAGGCTTGTCATTTTGGCTCCTTAATCATTCCCTGTCTCTAATTGGCTGGCTATCTCTCACCCCTTCACCACCTAATAGCTAATGTTTGTTGAGAATACTGATACAAAATGGCTACCATCACATCATCTAGGGGGATACTACGCATTAGTGGTGGTTGAAGTGGCTCCCCACTCACTGTGTAAAGCTTAGTGAGAATAGCGCTATTTAAATGGAAAGATTTATTTATTATTATTAATTCAGAGAAATGTACACCAAGAGCCCAGATGAACATGGTTCTTCAACTATTGACTGACCTATTGAACCCAGCTCCATAAATCCTCAAACCGTCAGCGGCTAAGTGTGACGACATTTCTGCATTTTTTTCCAATAAAATACCAGAAAGTATTCAGACTGCTTCACTTTCGGCAGACTTTACTGTGTTGTAGATTCAATTTTAATTGAATATATTTGACATTTTTGCCCATCAGTCTATGCTCATGCCCATAATGACATAAAGTGAGCACATATTTTCAAAAAGGTTTGCAAATTTAGTAAAAATCAAAAGCTGAAATCTCTCATTCATTTAAATATCCGCACCCTTTGCTGTAGCATTCCACATTGTGCTCAGGTGCGTCCTGTTTGCCTTTATTTTCCATGAGATGTTTCTAGATCTTGATTGGAATCCACCTGTGGTAAACTCAGCTGATTGGACATCATTTAGTAAGGCACACATGTGTACCTGTGCATAGAAGGTCCCCCAATCCACACTGCATTTCACAGCAAAAAGCCAAGCCATGAAGTCCAAGGGAACTCTCTGTAGACCTCCGTGATCAAAATTATGGTGAGACAAAGATCAGGGCAAGGGGATACAACCATTTCTAAGGTTTTGAGTGCTCCCAGGACCATAGTGGCCTCAATAATTGTGAAATGGAAGAAGTCTGGAACCAGCAGAGCTCTTCCTAGAGTTGTTTGTCTGGCCAAACTGAGTAAGCAGGCCTTGGTCTGGGAGATGACCAAGAACCCAAAGGTCACTCTAACAGAGCATCAGAAGTCCTCTGCTGAGATGGAAGAAGCTGTTAGTAGGAAAACCATCTCAACAGTACTCCATCAATCAGGCGTTCATGATAGTGTGGCTGGAGAGAACTAACTGCTGAGTCGTACTTCTGACAGATTCTTCCATCTCAGCATCACTTCATCAATCAGGCGTTATGCCACAGTGGTTAACTATTTAACTATATAAGCATTTAACTGTCCCTGAGAGTGTGAGGTAAATGACTGTGTGGTCTGATAAGACAAAAATTGAACTTTTTGGGCCAAACTCCAATTGGAAAGTCTGGCGAACACCAGAGTCTGGCAAGGCATTGGCTGGCATTCTGGCCGGGATGGTTCAAGGTTCTTTACTGGGCCAGGTTAACAGAATTACAGGGGGGTGGACTACTTACACGGACTACTTTCTTTGTCAATGTAATAGGTGGCAGTCTCCCTGGGCTACGGTGCCTGCATGGATACCCACTGGGCAGGCTTGGATTTGCAGTCCTATTAGACAAACCTGCTGGGTTCCATGGGTACCACCAGGAGAAGCTGTAGGGACAGACTGTCCCTACTTTATAGTAACATACGCCTGACCCGAAAGTACAGTATTTCCAACCTGTAGTGTGGTAACACTGTAATTACTCCCCGAGTCTGGCATAAAGGAAGCCCACTCAGCCAAGTTGGGAGAGGAGCTGGACAACTCTCAACTACACTTTAAAAAAAACTGCTAAAAACTCTTTATTTTAACATGGCTTTCAAATAGCTCCATTTTAGTTTAACCCTGATATTCTGTATATGTATTGAATTATCGTTTTTATTCATGGTGGCTCCGAAATCCGTACTAACTCCTACTTTCTCTGCTGTTCTTTTTCTGGTTTTCTGTGGTGGCGATCTGTGCCACCACCGCCTGATCAGGGCACCGTGCAGACCCTACAATGATTGATTGAAGGCCAGAGGTCCACATGACCATCATTGTCAAGTTCCTCTATGTGGAGCCTCAAAACTATGAGGACTGATTGAGATCATTTATGTTAGGGGGCTGGGAGGTCTCGTGGCCTTGGAACTCCTGCAGAGTTTGTTTTTTTCTCCAGCCCTCTGGAGTTTTTTTTTTTTGGTCCTCCCTGGCCATCGGGACTTTACTTTTATACTATGTTAATTAGTATTGCCTAATTTTATTTTTGTATTTTGTCTTTTTTCTCTTTCTTCATCCTGTAAAGCACTTTGAGCTATATTTTTTGTATGAAAATGTGCTATAGAAATAAATGTTGTTGTCGTTAGAGGAGTGAGAGGAGATGAAGAAGGAGAGAAAGGAAGAAAGAGAAGGAAGAGCTGTGCTTGTGTTTGTGAATAACCTGTGAAGGACTTTGTTAAAATAAATTATTATTTGAAACCTGGGACTTGTGGTATTGCCCTTGTGTTTGGGGTCTGGGTGCTCACTGCAGGTCACAAAACCCCACAGAACTTCAGTGGAGAGACCTGAAGATACCAGTTTATCGACGCTTCCAATCCCATCTAATGGAGCTTGAGAGGATCTGACAGGGAGAATGGGACAAGCTGCCCAAATCTGGGTGTGCAAAGCTTGTAGAGACTCACCTAAGAAGACTCGAAGCTGGAATTTCTGCCAAAGGGGATTTTATTTTTTAGTCAATTAAGGGACTGAATGCTTCTATGAAAGAGAGATTCCAGTTTGCAAACCTTTCCGAAAATACGTCTTCACTTTGACATTATGGGTTATTGGGTGTAGATCGATGGGGAGAAAAACGTCAAATGTATCCATTTTTAAACGAATGTAAAGTGTGCAGAGAAGTGAAGTGGTCTCAATAAACTGATGGTGCTTACATGGAGACCTTCTCAAATTAAGTTATACGCAGTTTCTAAAAAAAGATTTGCCATGTTTGAAACAAAATCTAGACATCCTGCAAATCATTTTCTATGACCTTGTCCATAAAAATGAAGAGGGTGATTACTAATTTGGCAAAGCAGGGTGTGATGAAAACCTCGGTGGCCATTCGAAGGCACATTATTAAAGCATTTTAAGTTACCCCACACAAGGTAGCAAAACACGCCATCCCTCTGAGTTGTGTTGAAGACATTTATGCATTATGTATCAGCTATTCCAAGTGACAAACTGAGTGCATTAAGGAATGCCACCACCCCCTACAAAAATTCTATAGCCTTATTAATAACATGGACCATTAAAATTTATCAAGTGCTATTCTCAATACAAGATATAAAATCCATTTCTCAGCCAGTACAGAAAAGATTATTATATCCCTTTTTTACTGTCACCAGAGGACCTTGGTGGTGCTTGGTTTTCTTCTGTTGTCTGACCCCACCATAAATCACAGTGCGGTTAATAACCTAGATTACAACTACCAGTTGCATTTACAGAATTAAATATTGACTATTTGAAAATGTTATTAAATTTTTACTGATCCGAAGACCACAGAATAGCCCTGCCGGTCATGTTTCTGAATGAAAGTACTCTTGTAATCTTTGCTGTAAACACAGTTATGTGTGTGCTTTAAAAGAATTCATAGAGTGGTCACCCAGACAAACCGTCAAAAAGTAAGCCGCTTTGCTGAATATTGTCTAAAACAGGGAACAAGTTATATTAAAGTATGATGGCCAATTTTCAATTGAAAATACTCACTGGTATGAGAAAATGTGATTGCCAAGACAAGAAAGACACAACATTTACAGAGAGAGGAAAGTTGAAACTCTAATCCACATTCACAGGAGAATTGTTCAGAGAAACAGGGTTCTGTAATGGCAATAAAAAGACTTCTTTGAGGCACTGGAGCACAACGGAGAGCTCAGACTGATAACATCACTTTGGAGAATTTGCTTTCTTTGGTGCCCATGCTTGCTGCAGGGTTTTGTACGAAACTGATAGCGAGTGCTAATCAGTCTTCGGTCCGTCCGTCCCTCCGTCCGTAAGCAAATTTGCGGCCCCCGATTATCCACACACAGCTTAGTGGGATGCGGTGTAATAGTGTAACAGTCCTAATCCCAATTGGCCCAATTCAGGGTGGAGTCTACCTCAGCAACATCCAGACGCAAGGCAGGAACCAACTCTAGTTGGGGAGACAGACCACTAACTACCCTTCTTGCATAGAACCAATTACAATTTACAAGGGTCACTATTTTGTACTATTTTTTTTGTGAACAGTGTATCTACCATACTGTGTACCGCTACCCCAGGAGTCTGACTGAGCCCCAATCAGACTACTGCTATCACAACTAGTGATCTTTGCCAGCTGGGTTAGGCTCCAGCAGATCCCTGTGACCCTGTTCAGAACCAAGTGGGTTAGAAAATGACAGTCTGATTGATTATTATTATCACTGGCACAAAAATGGCTGCGGTCGCATCACCCAGGTGGATGCTGCACATTAGTGGTGGTTAAAGTGGCTCCCCACTCACTATGTAAAGTACTTAGAGTAGTGAAACAAGCACTGCATAAATGTAAATAACTACTACTACTACTACTACTACTACTACTACTACTACTACTACTACTACTACTACTACTACTACTACTAATAATAATAATAATAATAATAATAATAATAATAATAATGTGGGCACCACGGTGGCGCAGTGGGTAGCGCTGCTGCTTTGCAGTTAGGAGACCTGAGTTCGCTTCCCGGGTCCTCCCTGCGTGGAGTTTGCATGTTCTCCCCGTGTCTGCGTGGGTTTTGTCCAGGTGCTCCGGTTTCCTCCCACAGTCCAAAGAGGTTAGGTAGATTGGCGATTCTAAATTGTGCTTGGTGTGTGTGTGTGTGTGTGCACGCCCTGTGGTAGGCTGGCGCCCTACCCGGGGTTTGTTTCCTGCCTTGCGCCCCTGTGTTGGCTGGGATTGGCTCCGGCACACACCCATGACCCTGTAGTTAGGATATGGCGGGTTGGATAATGGATGGATGGATTATTAATTCAAAGAAATAAAGAAAAAAGCCCAGATGAACATGGCTCCTCAACTATTGACTGTCCTATTGAGCCCAGCTTCATAAAAGCTCAAAGCATCAGCAGCTAAATGGGACGACTTTTGAGGAGTTTTATCTGTGACTGCTAATCAGTCTTCAGTCTGTCCCTGCCTCTTTCCATAAGCAAATTTGCAGCTCCCAGTTATCCATGCACACCTTAGTGGGACGTGGTGTAGTAGTGTAACATTCCCAATCCTACTTACCCCAATTCAGGATGGAGTCTATCCCAGCAACATCAGACATAAGGCCGGAACTAACACTAGTTGGGGAGACTGATCATTACTGAGCCGTCTTACACAGGGCCAGTTACAAATTACAAGGGTTATTATTTTGTACTTAATTTTTTTTTTTTATGTGTGAACGCAATATCTACCATACTGTGTACCACTGCCCCAGGAGTCTGACTGAGCCTCAATCAGACTACTGCTATCTTGGGATTAATAAAGTATCTATCTATCTATCTATCTATCTATCTATCTATCTATCTATCTATCTATCTATCTATCTATCTATCTATCTATCTATCTATCTATCTATCTATCTATCACACCTCATGCTCTTTGCTAGCTGGGTTAGGCACCAGCAGGCCTCCATGACTCTGTTCAGGTCTAAGTGGGTTAGAAAATGACAGTCTAATTGATTATTATTATCACTGGCACAAAAATGGCTGCCGGCGCATCACCCTGGTGGATGCTGCACATTAGTGGTGGTTGAAGTGGCTCCCCACTCACTATGTAAAGCACTTAGAGTAGTGAGAAAAGTGCTACATAAGTGTAAAGAATCTATTTTAAATTTATTATCATTAGTAATTCAAAGAAATACAGAAAAGAGCCCAGATGAACATGGCTCCTCAACTATTGACTGTCCTATTGAGCCCAGCTTCATAAAAGCTCAAAGAATCAGAAGCTAAATGGGACGACTTTTGAGGAGTTTTTTCTGTGACCAATAATCAGTCTTCAGTCTGTACCTGCCTCCTTCTATAAGCAAATTTGCAGCTCCCAGTTATCCACGCACACCTTAGTGGGACGCGGTGTAGTAGTGTAACATTCCCAATCCTACTTACCCCAATTCAGGATGGAGTCTATCCCAGCAACATCAGACATAAGGCCGGAACTAACACTAGTTGGGGAGACTGATCATTACTGAGCCGTCTTACACAGGGCCAGTTACAAATTACAAGGGTTATTATTTTGTACTTAATTATTTATTTTTATTTTTTGTGAACGCCGTATCTACCATACTGTGTACCGCTGCCCCAGGAGTCTGACTGAGCCCCAATCAGACTACTGCTATCACACCTAGTGATCTTTGCCAGCTGGGTTACGCTCCAGCAGACCCCCATGACTCTGTTCAGAACCAAGTGGGTTAGAAAATGTTAGTCTGATTGACCCAGGTGGATGCTGCACATTAGTGGTGGTTGAAGTGGCTCCTCACTCACTATGTAAAGCACTTCGAGTAGTGAGAAAAGCGCTATATAAGTGTAAAGAATCTATTTTAAATTTATCACTATTATTAAATCAAAGAAATACAGAAAAGAGCCCAGATGAACATGGCGCCTCAACTATTGACTGTCCTATTGAGCCCAGCTTCATAAAGGTTCAAACCATCAGCCGGTAAATGGGATGACTTTTGAGGAGTTTTTTTCTCATCAAATACAACGTAATCAGAGAGTATTCAGACCCCTTCACTTTCATTACATATTTTTGTGTTGTAGATTTAATCTTACGTGCATTTGACATTTTTGCCCATCAATCTATGCTCACTGCGGTGGGCTGGCACCCTGCCTGGGGTTTGTTCCCTGCCTTGCTCTCTGTGTTGACTGGGATTGGCTCCAGCAGACCCCCGTGACCCTGTAGTTAGGATATAGCGGGTTGGATAATGGATGGATGGAATCTATGCTCAATAACCAATAATGACAAAGTGACAACATGTGTTTGGAAAGATCTGCAAATTTATTAAAAATCAAAAACCGAAATGTCTCATTCATATAAGCATTAAGACTCTCTACTGTGGCATTTCACATTGTGCTCAGATCCATCCTGTTTGCTTGAATCCTCTTTGAGATGTTTCTAGAATTTGATTGGAGTCCACCTGTGACAGAAAAGAGCCCAGATGAACATGGCTCCTCAACTATTGACTGTCCTATTGAGCCCAGCTTCATAAAGGCTCAAAGCATCAGCGGCTAAATGGGACGACTTTTGAGGAGTTTTTTCTGTGACTGCTAATCAGTCTTCAGTCTCTCCCTGCCTCCTTCCATAAGCAAATTTGCAGGCCCTGAATATCCATGCACATCTTAGTGGGATGCGGTGTAGTAGTGTAGCATTCCCAATCCTACTTACCCCAATTCAAGATGGAGTCTACCCCAGCAATATCAAACGTAAGACAGGAACCAACCCTCATTCTTGTTCAACCCACTTACCACAAATCCTGGACTGGCACTCAGTGAGCAGCAATAAAGTAAAGGAAATGAGTATTTACATCTTTACAGACAACAGAACCCCCCCAAACAACAGATACATTGCCAAGATTAAGCTAGAAATTGAGGCAATTGCCTTTATTATCCCATTTCTCCAATAAAACTACACAATCTGCTTTTACTGTCCTTACCGCTCAGTGAGAGTTCGATGGAAGCAGGAAGCTGGGAAGGAAGGACGCAAATGATATAAACGTTCTGTTGTTCTGGAAAAGTAGATGGATTCTCCAGAGAAAAAACAAACTAAAAGGGTTTGCCTGCTTTATGTCAGACCTTTCGGCGCTACAACATCTCTTTAATTTGGAGAAGTCTTCTCCCGGCACCCAAGGAATCCAGCAGGGCCAACTCATCAGGGCTACAACTCCGAGGCTGTCCTCTGATTGTGCACACAAGAGTCTCAGCAGAGGGATGCTGCCACCTCACGCATTGGAGGAGCAACCAGCCCTGATGTCACAATACGTGACTTCAAGTCGTGGCATATTTCAGATTTGCTGACTTCAGCTGCTGATCTCGTTACCGGAACCTCGTCAATGCACACAACTGAAAATCGCTGGACCTGTCACGTTTAGTGACTGCATGCTGACCTTCCAGCATGCACACTCCCTTTTATGACAGCCAATAACGTGCTGCCTGACGAAGCTGGCTTTGTATGGTGAGTTCTTCTGCAGTATTCCTTATTTCTGAATTATATTAGTTGTACCTTGGATGAGCATTTATTGGTTGTCAGCTCTCATACACACAAAGCCCAAGCCTACGACTGAAGACAAAATCGAACTTGTTTGATTTCATCTGAGCGAGTCACAAACTAGTTGAACGTAGTTGCTAGACTGCCGACGACTCTGTAAGATTATTAAATAAAGGCTATGACTGAAAAATAAGTGGAAATGCTCTCAAAATTTAATATGACTTTAAGGCAGAATTTCTCTGTTAGTTCATTATGTCATCCTGGCTGAGATGCCCATCCACCGATGTTCTTCATCCAATATGAGGGCTTCCCAGCTGGGTGACTGATCACCTATCTGAATCGGGATGTTAGCCCATTTTATGCCTTCAACCAAACATAACATAACATAACATAACATAACATAACACATTTTCAAAGTGCCTTAATGTAAATTCATGGGAGTAGGGTGCTTATCCTGACATTGTTAGTAAAAAAAGGGAAGAAAGAGCACAGGACAAAGAGACAATCCATTACAAGGCCCACTTATATGCACACTCACCAATAATCTAACTAACTAACCCAACCCAACTTTGCATGTCTTTCTATGTAATTTATTGTTAATTGCTAAATCAAAAGTTCCTATATTTTCATTTCTGTGGTAGAGATGCACTGATAACATTTTCTAGCACCCCTGAATCCGCAAAAACCTCAAAACTTCCAACAACTCAGAATAAGTGACTTAGAGGTTAGAAAACTATGTAAGAAGATGGCTGCTGGCCATGCGAATATCACAAGTCAGCTAAACCAACTTACAATAACAGCAGTTGCTAGTGGATATGGGAGAAGATATCAGAGTCGAGATGGGTGAAAATGCCAGTGGAAAGAAGCATCACATGAACCACAGAGACCCCAAACTGCACAGTACGTGAGAGAGCCCAGTGGTCGTAGGGGATTCATAAGTCAAGGTTGCGAAATTTCTGACTTGTAGCCAAACACTTCAAATTCTGTGTATATTTATTTATAAATTAATCTATTTATTTATTTATTTACCTATTTAAGCATTTATTTATTTAAAGAACTTCTGTAAAAAGCCAAATTTCCCCCTGTGGAAAAATAAAGATAGATAGATAGATAGATAGATAGTACCTTGAACATGAGAAAAAATTTATTATTATTACAAATAAAATGTATTATTATTATCATTAGATAGATAGATACATAGTTAGATATATAGAGATAGATAGATAGATAGATAGATAGATAGATAGATAATAGTGCCTTGAACATGAGAAAGGTGCTATACACATAAAATACATTATCATTATTATTATTATTATTAGATAGATAGATAGATAGATAGATAGATAGATAGATAGATAGATAGATAGATAGATAGATAGATAGATAGATAGATAGATAGATAGATAGATGTTTTACTTAAAATGGGTGCATGTTCACCATATAAAGGCTAAGCTCCAAAATGGCTGTTTAAAGCTGTTCCAATCATTATGTGAAACAAGGATCTTGATTTAGGCGTAAGAGCTCTAGTGCATTTTAATGACTCCCATAAACAACAGTGTTTCAAGCTGCCTTCATGAGCCTGAATGGGTCTTTTCTTTAAGGACGTGGAAAGTTCAGAAAGAGCTTAAAAGGAAAATTTCAGAATCCAGATTAGTCTGCCTAGCAACCTGTTGTTTGGAATTGTTGTCGCTGTTTCTTAGGCTCTGCTCACTGAAATTCTTCCCTTCACATTTAATTGATTGGGTTAATATAAACCCTCAGCATTATCAGTTGTTGTGTGGCCTCAGCAACAAAGCCATTGTGAGCCTTTAGCTATGCTTTGTGTTTCTATTCGCTAATGTATCACAGAGAGTTTCTATAAATGCTGGCTAATAAAAAAGACTATTCATTAATGATTTGTAAACACTGGTCCCAGATAGAACAACTGATTGAATGACTTTGGCACATGTTAGAGTTATGTGTCTGAAAACAGTTCTTGGGACTTTGCCTGAATGGCTTCTGTCTGCTTCTTAAAAGTACCATATGCAAATGTCGTTAAATTTAAATCATGTAAAGTGACTGCAACAATTGCATTGTATAACTGTTATTACAAGTAAATTATTAACAGTGTCACATTACATTTGTAATGCAAATCTACTTATGCTTTTCTCTTATTATACTGTCATGACCCTTAGTTAGAATATGTTGAAGTATGAACATTTAAAAATAAATAAATAACTTGAACTGCGAGTGCCTCTGGGTTGTCACTTTAATATCAAATTATTTTATATTGGTGTCTGGATGAGGTAAACATAATGCTATTGTTTTTTTTCACAACATAGGGTCTCATAGTCTCCCATTTCTATTATACTTAATGTGTAAAATACATTTTTTATAGGTTTGCATTCAGATTTGTATTAAATTAAAGTTAAAAGGATTAATACAGTACTTTTGTAATTGTTTTATTTAGGAACCCTTTATGTTTTGATATCTTCCCACAGCTTTTAAAAGTTTTTCTTATCACTAGTGTATTTAAAGTATTATATATATATATATATATATATATATATATATATATATATATATATATATATATATATATATATATATATATATATATATATATATATATATATATATATATATATATATATATATATATATAACACACACACACGGTGGCGCAGTGGTAGCGCTGCTGCCTCGCAGTAAGGACACCCGGGTTCGCTTCCCGGGTCCTCCCTGTGTGGAGTTTGCATGTTCTCCCCGTGTCTGCATGGGTTTCCTTTGGGTACTCCAGTTTCCTCCCACAGTCCAAAGATATGCTGGTTAGGTGCATTGCTGATCCTAAATTGTCTTTGTTGTGTGGGTGTTTGTGTGTGTGTGCCCTACGGTGGGCTGGCGGCCTGCCCAGGATGTGTTCCTGCCTTGCACCCTGTGCTAGTTGGGATTGGATCCAGCAGACCCCTGTGACACTGTGTTAGGATATAGCGGGTTGGACAATGACTGACTGAATGACTGTATATATGTTTATACATAAATATATAGTATAAAAATATATATTTTTGGTACACTGTATTAATCCCTGAGAGGAAGTTATCTTCTCACATGACATATGGGGGTTTGAGTGCGGGGTCAGCCATTGTACAGTGCCCTTTGAGCAATTTTCAGGTTAAGTGTCTAGCGCAAGGGCTCAACATAAAATATATATATATATATATTGTCAAGCTTGGGTCACAAAGTTACACAGGAGAGCACAGAAGGGTTTCCAAGGAGCAGAAGCTTTATTGCAGTTCTGACAGATACAAGACACAAAACTCTTTCAGAAGTTGCCCGGCCACACAGGGAACAGCTGTCAAAAGTCACGCCTCAGCCCCAACTCCTGATGGAAAGAACACAAAGTCTTCCTCTTCAAGGGGATACAGCAGCTCGGAAGCAGTGACCAGAGCAGAGGATGTCTGGGGGAAGAGAGGACATGAGAGTGAGACCTCAGGATGGCTGTGGCTTTGTCTTTTAAATGTCCAAAGTCCCGCACATCGTGTGGCAAGCCAGCAAGCTTGCAAGCTGATCCCTCAACGAGAAGGTGTAAGAGTGTGTTAGTTTCCCATTGAAAAACTGTTTAGGAGGGAGTTTCTGATTTCCAATGGCAGTGGTCACAATATACACATATATATATATATATATATATATATATATATATATATATATATATATATATATATATATATGGGCCATTTATATAAATACACCTTAATAAAATGGGAATGGTTGGTGATATTAACTTCCTGTTTGTGGCACATTAGTATATGTGAGGGGGGAAACTTTGCAAGATGGGTGGTGACCATGGTGGCCATTTGGAAGTCGGCCATTTTGGATCCAACTTTTGTTTTTTCAATAGGAAGAGGGTCATGTGACACATCAAACTTATTGGGAATTTTACAAGAAAAACAAAGGTGTGCTTGGTTTTAACGTAACTTTATTCTTTCATGAGTTATTTACAAGTTTCTCTTTGTTTTCAGCCATTGACATGTTGCAGAGGTTAACACGTGAGGAGCGGATACAAATTGTGTTGATGTCTGGTGAACGCAGTAACCATGTCATTGCAGCAGATTTCAATGCAAGACACCCTACGAGACCACCCATCTCCCATACTACAGTTAGCAAACTGCTTGCTAAGTTTCGTGAAACTGGTTCAGTGTTGGATTTGCCAAAATGTGGACACATGAAAACTGTCACTAATGAAGAAACATCAGTGGCTGTCCTAGCTTCATTCAGCAAGAGCCCACAGTGTAGCACTCGCCGCATGTTACTGGAGAGTGGCATTAGTTATACATCCCTTCGGCGGATATTAGCTACTCACAAATGGCACCCTTACAAACTCCAGCTACTGCAGCATCTCAACGAGGATGACCCAGATCGGCGCACTGAATTTGCAGAATGGGCCACTGGATATGCGAAATTGCTACATGATGATGTGTTTCCCTCTTTATGCACTGAAGCTGGCACGTTCCCTGAGTTTTTCCAGCAAGATGGTGCACCACCACATTATGGGTGTCAGGTCATTCCTAGATGAACAGTTTCCTGGAGAGTTGATTGGTCGTCGTGGGCCAGTTGAATGGCCCCCAAGGTCTCCTGATCTGACGCCCTTAGACTTTTATCTTTGGGGTCATCTCAAGGCAATTGTCTATGCTGGGAAGATACGAGATGTGCAGCACCTGAAACTACGGATACTGGAAGCCTGTGCTAGCATTTCTCCTGCGGTGTTGCTATCAGTGTGTGAAGAGTGGGAGAAGAGGGTTGCATTGACAATGCAACACAATGGGCAGCACATTGAACACATTTTATAAGTGGTCAGAAACTTGTAAATAACTCATGAAAGAATAAAGTTACATTAAAACCAAGCACACCATTGTTTTTCTTGTGAAATTCCCAATAAGTTTGATGTGTCACATGACCCTCTTCCTATTGAAAAAACAAAAGTTGGATCCAAAATGGCCGACTTCCAAATGGCCACCATGGTCACCACCCATCTTGAAAAGTTTCCCCCCTCACATATACTAATGTGCCACAAACAGGAAGTTAATATCACCAACCATTCCCATTTTATTAAGGTGTATCCATAGAAATGGCCCACCCTGTATATATACAGGGTGACACAGATAGACGGGATCTTTTGAAAAACCCAATAAAAATAGAAGAAATCCAACAAAAAAAATTTATTGACAGCAATTGAACCACTACAACTTGTAATCCAAATATCAATGTCTGAAAATTACGTCCTGTAGATGGTGTCCTCCTGTACGTATGCATTCTTCCAATCTGCTGTTGAGGTTCCCCATTGATCGCTGCAACATTTTAGCTAGGATACAACGAATTTCGTCTTGAATTCTTTGTTTCAATTCATTCAGTGTCCTTGGCCATGTCGTGTAGACCCGACTCTTAAGGTAGCTGTGGTGTTATGGGTCCACAGCTCGTGGAGAAAAGGCCATTGATTTTAAATAAATAATCATCGCACCCGAGGCGGCTTCGTGAGGGGGCGTTGTTAGCGAGCAGCGGGGCAGTCGTCGATGTGGGCGCTTCTCACGTGTGCACAGGTGAGGAACTGCCCACATTCGTGATTGCTCCCGTGGCTAATGCTGCAGCTGTGATGGCCCCTCACGTTTTTAAAAGAAGCGCGAGTCGGTTTTAGGGGGAGACAAAGAAACGATCGGAGAGAGAAAGAAACGATCGGAGAGAGAAAGGAAAGGAAAGGAGAGGACGGAGGTTACCGGGAGCAGGAGAGGAAGCAGGTCGGTGAGAGGGAGAGAGCCGCGAAGAGCGAGCGGACGTCGCGGCGAATGAGCCGTGGACAGCTGCATGGAAGCTGGGTGTTAGGCCGACACCCACGTGTTTGTGTTGATGTCGCTCCCGCTGAGCGAGCAGGTAGCGGGAGTGACCAAGGTGAAAGCGACGAGCCGCAGAAGGCCGCAGAAAGGCAGCGGAAGTCGGGAGGCTTGGAGTGGCAGTCCTTGGTGTGAGCGTCCTGGAGACCAAGGAGTCCAAGTCTCGAGGCTGGGATGAGAGCCAAACCGAAGCCAGGGATCGGGAGGTCTCCAGTCTTGCGTGTGTTTGAGGAGGGCAGCTGTAGAGAGCGTCTTGCCTGCTGCTTGGCCCATACGGGATAAGCAGGTGAGACGCTAACAGAAGAGCACCGTATTTGTTGATGGTTTTAAGACTGCTTCCTAAAAAGATTTTTAACCTCTCGTTTTTAAGGATTGTTTTTTCTATTTATTGGTTTTACTCCACGTTCTTTTTATGGATTATTTATTTAATGAATTTGAAGAACTGCACTATTTATGAACACTGTCTTTGTTTTTGTTGACTGTTTTAAATAAAAGCACTTTTGCACTTTCTACCTATCCCCTTGCTCAGTAATTTGCCTCCATTGACTAGCTCATTCGGCAACATTATCGACGGTGTTGGGTTCAAGTGCTTCCAACATCAAAGGGAGTGTGGAGCCAGAACCCACATCGTCACAGTAGCCCCACAAGAAAAAATCACAAACGAACAAATCCGGTGATCTTGAGGGCCAGGGATTGTCACCGAATCTTGAGATGACACGGTTACAATTCTCGCACAGCTGCCATTGATTGCCTTGCAATTGATTACTAAATTACTAAATGGCGAGATTGTTTACAGCTCAAGGTTCCTGTACCGCAGTGCTGCCAACTGTACATGGCCACCACTACGCATTTCAAAGGTTCCCGTTTTTCTGTGTCACCCTATATTTATATATATATATATAATATATATATATATACATACACACACACACACATATATATATATATATATATATATATATATATATATGCTCTATATTTATAAAATCCTAACCCTAAAAGTGCAATGATTTTATGTCACTTTTTTGTCACGCTTTAAATCTGGCTTATTTTAAAATTGACATATATATGTTTGCCATCATTCTTTTCAGAATTTATCAAACTTTAATACGATGTTGTTAGATTTTCAGATTCTTATTCCGTTTTTTAATTATAAACTAAAAAAATCAAGAACTCACATCCCACGAGACGAGACAGTGTGTCAAGAGATTTAACCACGACCAGGGCTGGAAATAAAAGACAAGGAGTAGGATGGCTGTTGTACAGGCTTTTAAATGTTCAAAGCACCGTGCCAGATGCAGATCACATGGCATAGCAGCAACAGCAGCAAGTCAGCAGCTGATCGAACAAAGAGGAGGTAAAAAAATAAAACAGTATTTGTTTCCCATTGTATCACCATTTAAGAGGGGGTTTTGGAGGAGTGACCGTGTCTCCTTGGGGTGCGTTCAGCCCCCCTCTTCACAACGCGAGTGGCAGAGACGTGAAGTGGCTGGCACGTAGCATAGGCCGGGGAGTTTGGCGAACGAAGCAAGAAAGGGTAGAACCCCCTAATATATATATACAGTATATATATATATATATATATATATATATATATATATATATATATATATATATATATATATACATATATATAGTCATGCACATGTTTATGGGAGGCAGCTTTAGGTGTATATATATATCAGAATTCACTTTATTGGCCAGATATATTCATGTTTACTAGGAATTTGTCTTGCTAGTTTTGATGCAACATATAAGGAGAACACAAAATATAAAAAGATAAAAACAAAATGATAAAATATGATATGTGATAAAAGGGAAACATAAAATATAAAGAAATAAAATAGGATTAAAAAAGCCCAGGAAGGTCAGTGGTGCAGGTATCTGTAGATAACTACATATATGTAGATCTGTAGAAGCTCAGATATGACTGGTCAGAACAATTGCATGGAGATAAACCAGTTAAGGTGACGTATTGTTTTAGCCTTCACCGCATGATGGCGTTTGCTGGAGGGTAGTCTTTGGAACAGATGGTGTCTCAATTATATCAGATCAACAATTAATTTTGCGGCCTGCTTCCTTACCCTGGACTCATACAGGACTTAAATGTGAAGTTAAGTTACGGCCTACGATCTTCTCACAGGTTCTGATGATGCCTTGCAGATTGGCCTCAATCTGAGCAGAGGCAGCACTAAACCAGACAGTTAGAGACGAGGTCAGAATGGACTCAAAGATGGCTGTGTAGAACTGGACCAGTATTGCTAGGGTGAGATTAAATTACCTCAGCTGATGAAAAAGAACGTCCTCTGATGACCTCTCTTGATAATATTTCTGATGTTATTGACCCACTTAAGGTTTTGTGTTAGCACAGTGCCCAGAAACTTAAACAGTATAGACTGTATATAAAAGAAAAAATGACACATTTAGTGTCTCCTACTACCGTATATTTAGATGATAATTACACATTTTCGATGTATCTAAGTATTCTTATTATACACTTATTGTGTAAATTAACAGCTGTAAGAAAGAAGGCATAAACAACTTAAAGGTTTGTGGCACCCAAAGGCAAATTATATATAATTTGCTGAAAAAGAAAAACAAACGCATTGTGCAAAAGCATTGAGGACGTCTTTTCAGATGTGAGTCTAGATGTTGTCTGCCTAAGATTTTGGATCTTCCTTTTTTAGACACATCCAGCAGGAAGAGGTTGGTCCAGACAGACAGACATGGGAATTGGCATCATTGGTGTTAAAGGCAGTAGTCTTTTGGTCTGCAAAGGGAGAAAAAGAAAAGACGTTAGTGCACAGCATCAACTCGTGGAGCTGCAGGGAATTATCATCACCAGAGCCCTTAAGCTGTCCCCTATGTGCACATGCGAGAAAGTATAAATCTGATACTAGTCATTATTACCATATACTGTACATACTGTGTAACCTAATTTACAGCAAATGTTTGTAACTACAGTGCAATTAGCCATTAGATAGATAGATAGATAGATAGATAGATAGATAGATAGATAGATAGATAGATAGATAGGAAAGGCACTATATAATAGATAGAAAGATAGATAGATAGATAGATAGATAGATAGATAGATAGATAGATAGATAGATAGATAGATAGATACTTTATTAATCCCAAGAGGAAATTCACATAATCCAGCAGCAGTATACTGATACAAAAAACAATATTAAATTAAAGAGTAATAATTACTAATGTAGACTTACTGTACATGTTAAATAACAAATACATATCACTCATACACCTAATTTTGTGCTTACTTACACTGTTAATCAAATTGCAGAGTAAGTACTGTGGACACTAGAGGTCACTGTTGTCCCTTTAAACCCAACAGACAGACACTCAGGACACCAGGTAAAAGTACCGAGAAGATTTTTAATTATTTTCTTCTCCTACAACAGTGCTCCCCAAGCACCACAGCCACAATAAACAATTAAATGAACACAATACACAATAATTCTCTCTTTCTCTATTTTCTCCTCCACATCCCTCATCTCCCAGCAAGCTTTGTCCACCTCCACCCAACTCTGGCTTGCTTGCGGGGTTCACAGCAGTCCTTTAAATAGTCCTTGACCAGGATGTGCTTCTGTCCTTCCGTCCATGTGACTTGCCAGCACTTCCAGGTCAGATGGAGTACTTGCATTTTTGTTAGGCCCGGAAGTACTTCAGGGCTTCTGTCCCCATGACTTGGGAGTACTTCTGGCCTATGCAGAAAGTAGAAATCCCCAGGTCCGACTGCAGCATCTCCTGGTGGCACCCAGCAGGGCTGTGAAGCCGAACTCGAGATCCCATGGTGCCCTGCGGGAATCTGGGGCACCGCTATGCTGCAGGAAAATCACCATCTAGCATCCTGGGGGAGGCAGTGTCCCAGAGTAGCTGCCTTCCCCCCTCCTTTCATTCTTTGGGCATCTTGGCCATCCATCCATCCATCCATCCATCATAGTACATAATAATAATGTCTAATGTATGTAAATACACAAAAAGAACTATATACTTACCTATACCAGTACTTAAGTTCATAGTAACTATATAGCAATATTATTTAGTTAACAGTAAGTAATGAATAAGGAATGTAAAGTGTTGCTAAATGATAAATTTGAAAGTAAACCTAATCATTTATGAGCTTTTCTGAACTTATCATGACTTACAAAGCAGAACGTACATTAAGATCTCAAGATGCCGGTCTGCTTAGGATTCCAAGGATTAATAAAATAACAGTGGGAAGTCAAGCTTTTAGTTACAAGGCCCCTAAACTGTGGAATGGTCTGCCTGCTAATACAGGGTGGTGCCAGGAAACGGGAAATTTTGGAACTAGGTGTAGGTGACCCTGGGCTGTCACTAGCTGTTTGGGACCAATGCAACCTTGTTTAGAACCCCTTGCCATTAGTTATAATGGAGCAGTGGAGTGGCGCACAACGAGCGTCCTCTGTGAAAGCCTTTTATAAGAATGCTGATAGTGTGGCTGTTGCGCAAAGGGAATGCATGATCATGCCCCGTCTACTCATGCGATTATAACATCTGAATATCGAAAACATGTAGTTTCAACAGGACAGAGTCACTTCGCATACTGCCCGACAATCGATGGCAGCTATTCGACGATTGTTTGGTAGGGCCTCATTTCACACAACGGTGATATTCCATAGCTTCCGAGATCCCCAGATCTCACTGTTTGTGATTTTTTTTCTGTGGGGATATCTTAAAAGCCAAGTGTCCCACACACGTCCTGCGACCATTGCTGAACTAAAAAGGAGGATTGAAGAGGAAATTGCTGGCATTCCTCTTGACATGTTACGTCGCCAAATGCAGGATTTCCACGACAGGCTGTCAGAGCGTGTACAGAGAAATGGTCAATACCTTCATGATGTTTTCTTTAAAACATAAAATGAATATTGAATGACTGACTATTGATTACCATCATTAATTGCATATCTTTATATATAATACGCTACTGTGGCTGTCCGTTTGTCTGTACAGGATTTTAAATCACCTGTAGCTCGCAAACCATTTGACTGATTAACCTGAAATTTGGTACACATATACTACATGACGTCTACTATCCTCTTTCGGGGTGATGATTGACCTCTAAGGTTATTCCTCTTTTTATTTTTATTTTATTTTACTGTAGAATCAACTCTTGGCAGTGGCTGTGTGGCACATGCGTTTGGTAGCCATTCTCATCTCTACCACCTTCGACGTCCCTTCCCCTACCTCTTCATATCTTAAATCATTCTTGAGGCAGAAGTCTTAAGTGCCATTTTAAGTGAAAAATTAAAGAAAACGTACTAAGTAATTGCAACACAAACACTAACTAATCAGTTTTAACTCGAAAAGATGCCGAAGAAAGAAGGGAAGAAGCGGGCTGCTATGGTGGAGAAAAGAAGAGCTGCTCAGGAAGCAGCAAGTGCATCAGCCTCTGAGCAAAACAAACGCTAAACGTACAGAGAAAGAAAGAGGATGTAAATTAGGAATCCTCAAGTCAAGTGTATTCAGTGCACGTTGTGCTGTGTGCCGTTACTGGTCCTGTATAATACATTTCATCATGTATTTTGTAATGTGTTTATTTGTGCATTGAAAGTCAAATGAAAATTTCCCTTTTTCCTGTGCCACCCTGTATAAGAGGTGCGCCTTCAGTCTCAGCTTTTAGATCAAGCTGAAGACTCACGACTTTAGTAGAGTGTCTCCTGACTAGAGCTGCTGACTAGTTGTGCATACTGCACCTCTGTTGTTATTTGTTAACACTGAAATATAAGTAACATGATCATTATAATTTGTTACTAACCCTTACCTATTCTTGTTTCTCTTCTCGGTACTCGAATGTGGCCACTGCCCACTTGCCAAATTACTCAAATCATCTCTGATGGAGGATCCCAGGAATTGTCGGGTAGAAAGGATGACTTTTCCTTTTATCAGATTGGCAGGCCCAGCACTGACTCAGCTGTGGAATGGCCAGTAGGGGAAGACAGCGTGATGGCTGAGGTCTCCAGGACTCTGAACCAATCAGAATCCTATTACATGATATCATCTGCTCTTGCATTTTGTAATGTACTTGTAATATTACTATTGTACCATCGTATTGTATTGAGGATTATTTGTGTTCTGTTCCGTTTTGACACCCACTGCACACCCAACCTACCTGGAAAGGGGATCTCCTTCTGAATTGCCTTTCCCTGGGTTTCTTCCATTTTTATTTTCCCTACAAGGGTTTTACTGGGAGTTTTTTCTAAACTTCTTAGAGAGTCAAGGCTGGGGGTCTGTCAAAAACACAGCCTGTTAAAGCCCATTGCGGCATTCCTTGTGTGATTTTAAACTATAAAAAAATATATTGTATTGTATTGTATTGCATAAATGCTGAATGTGTAGTTTCAGGTAGCACAAAGGCTTGTAGTTATTCAAACATCTCTGGTAAAGTCATCGTTTCTAGTCAGCTTTATTCAGGACAGGCCACAGTCCTGTCTCAATATGGCTGCCGAGTTGTGCTCCTCATGGTGTTCTCTTCATGGCCATGGTGTGTTCGTGTGTTGGGGGGATGGGGGTAAACAACAACAACATTTATTTATATAGCACATTTTCATACAAACAGTAGCTCAAAGTGCTTTACATATTAAAGAATAGAAAAATGAAAGACACAATTATAAAACAAAATAAATCAACATTAATTAACATCGAATAAGAGTAAGGTTCAATGGCCAGGGGGGACAGAAAAACAAAAACTCCAGACGGCTGGAGAAAAATAAAATCTGTAGGGATTCCAGACCATGAGACCGCCCAGTCCCCTCTGGGCATTCTACCTAACATTAATGAAACAGTCGTCTTTGGATTTAGGGTTCTCACGGAAGGGCTTGATGATGATGATGGTGGTCACGTAGACTTCTGCCTTTTAATCCATCTATCATTGTTGGAGCATCATGAAGCTTTGAGTAGGTGGTGGTGGCTCATGAAAAAGAAACAGAAAAGAGAGTTGGGGTCAGTACGGTTTTTAGAGCCACCATAAAAAGAGGCTATCTTTATACATTCCTGTCCAAATCCTTAGACCAATAGGATGTCACATTACAGAATGGCCTCTGATTCAAAAACAATTCCCAATATCCATAATTCAGATTAACGGGTGCCCACGATGCCTTTTTACACCTGCCCTCAAGTAGTGGATGGACTTATAAAATCTCCTCCATTTGTTTTGCCGAACCTAGGTAGTTTCATAGCCTTCCTGCAGGGTTTGGCTTAAAGAAAATCCTGCACTGAATCCCCCTTGCCAAACCAGTTACAGAACCCAACCACCATCACCACTGAACCCTGCAATAAATTTCATATCCTGAGTCAGTCCTAAGTTCTCTGGGGTTGGTTAATTAGACAACAAGCTTAATGAATGAAACATTAATATGAAAATTGGCATGTCTAGCTTAGAAATAAAGACATGCAAAATATTTATCAACTTACATGTAAAATTTCACTTCATCACAGTATTGTTTCAAAATGAAATTTTTCTTATTTCAAAAACTGAAGATGAGGTTTTAGAATTTAGGGCTAGAGAAGTGAACATTTAAATGACACATCACCATATTATATGTGAAACACAGAGCTCTGGAATAAGAGCTACCTAGAGTGGCAGTTTATTTATTATGAATACATAATATTCATAACCCTGATGCTTTTCAGGGTTGGCAGATTCCATACGGGCAGCATAAGGAATAAGGCAGGAATCAACTCTGGACTAAGGGTACCCCTACACCACTTGTGTTAATGCTTAGCTGATTTATGTTCGCAAAATAAGTTAACACACATACCTTTGAGTGGTGGGAGGAAAACAGAAGTAATTGGAGTAAAAGCTTTGCAGACACAGTGAATGTACAGAGAGCAAGAGGGCATTGCATTCAGTACATTCAGGGTCCATGAGGCAGGAGGGCTAGCTAGTGCCCCACGGTGCCACCCTTATGATGACTACAGTATACAGTAAATAGAATATACAGGGTGGCAGAGTGGTTTTGTGCTACTGTCTCACATCTCCATAAGACTGGGTATGAATCTCAGTCCAGTTGCCTATGTAAACTTTCCACCTTGCATATCTGAAATATTCACGTTAGGTTGACTGGCAGCCAAACAAAGTGAATGGGTAAGCAAGTGAGTGTGCTTAATGAGGGAGGTCGGGTTCCATCCAGGGTTGGGTCCTCTCTTTATTAAAGTGCTTCTGGAATAAGCTCCAGCCCGTAATGGAATAAATGGGTCTACATCATGGTGGGATAAATGGGTATTTTTAAAAGAGAGGGAGTTGACACTGTTTTGCTACTCAATAGTTCCTGGATCATATTGAATTAGTGACTGAGTTTTTTCATGCTGTCTTTTTTTAAGTAAACATTCCTCCAGTCCAAAGAAATACCATTAGATGGTTTGGTGGCCTGCAAGTGAGGAAGTGTTTATGTGTGCTTGAATTTCTGTCATTCATGCTTGATTTGAGCGCAGTTCTACCGGGATAGACTCCAGCTCTCAGTAACCATGGCCAGGAAAAGATGAGTTTAGAAAATGAATGGCAATTTGTTTAAAAGTCCTTAATGCTACAGTATCTCCAACCACGGGAGGCAACGTTCCTCTGGTGCATCTCCTGTCTGAATTCTCTGCAGGACTGCATGGGAATTGCACTGTAGTTGGAACTTGAAGCTGGGCGGGGAACCACTGGGACCACTGGTGGGAGCTCTTGGGGATCAATTTTCCTGCCGTCATCCATCTGACCCAGAAGTGCTTCCAAGATATAATGGTGATGTACAGCACAGGAAATTCTCTTGGTCCCATTTTCAAAGAAGCCCGTCATGCTTGCGGGGGACCTCTGGGACTATTGGTGGAAGATCTTGGGGAGAAGCTTACCTGTCCTTATCCATCTGACCCAGAAGTGCTTCCAAGATATACTGATGATGTACAGGAAGTTCTTCTGGGTCCAACTTTTAAAGAATCTCACCATCCTTGTGAGGTGCCTATGGTGGGAGATCTTTGGGGAACAGCTTTCCTGCCCTTATCCATCTGACCCAGAAGGGCTTCCAAGATATATTGCTGATGTACAGGAAGCTCCACTTTTAAAGAAGCCTATTGTCCTGTTGGGGGACCTCTAGGGCCATTGATGGGAGATCTTAAGGTAATTAATTTGGTTTGGGAGAAATTTAAGAAACCTTTCATAACTGGGGATGAAACTTGGTTACCTTAACAATTGACACAATGCAGTCCAAGCCAGTGTTGATATGATAATATGCACAATTTTTTGGGATGTAGAGGTTGTAGACCATATACTGTATATTTATTACATACCTCAAAACTCATAACTGGCCAATACTATGTTTACTTGCTTTGCTGTTTGCAGTTGTCAAAAAGCCCATCTTCTGCTTAATACATATGCCCATGTTCACACTGCACAGTTTCTTCTGCAAAACTATAAATGTCATAAAGATGGCATACCATCTCAATTCTCCAGAGCTGGTGCTGTGTGACTATCACACTATTGCCAGTTCTTTAATAGGTCATGTCAGTCTGAATCAGAGAATCAGAATCAGAATATCTTTAGCCAGTAGAATATCATGTCTGACATGGGCTGAACATTTTACCTTACAAGGACATGTAATTGGGGTATCGTTATGGGGCACAGCCAGTAAATCCATTAGTTCAGTCCTAGGGCACCATCATCTGAGGTGAGCCATTTATGAAAATAAAGAGGTGTGCGTTTTTGAATTTTAAGAGTCACCTTTTATGAAAGTGAAAGGGCACAAACTCCAGACACCAAGGGGAATCCCACCCCGCCATCTGGTCATATAACTATCAAACAAGGAGTGGGTACCATTAATGCAAGGAAACCAGAGGCAGAAAGGTCATCAATCTTTGACACAGACAGACACCAGGCACAAGTCCAGCACAGCACAGGCTTTCATTGAGGTGTGGGAAACTCTGTTCCTTTGTTCCCCGCAGAGTACAGCAAGTACAATGAAACCTCGGGTCACAACCGTAATTTGTTCCAAAACTCTGGTCGCAACCTGATTTGGTCGTGACCCAAAGTAATTTCCCCCATAGGACTGTATGTAAATACAATTAATCCGTTCCGGACCGTACAAGCTATATGTAAATATATTTATTTTAAAGATTTTTAAGCACAAAAATAGTTAACTATACCATAGAATGCACAGTGTAATAGTAAACTAAACGTAAAAACATTGAATAACACTGAGAAAACCTTGGACAGAGAAAACTAACATTGCAAGAGTTCACGCTATAGCCTTACGAACTGTAAGGACTTTTTAAATGAGTTTTAAGCACAGAGAAAAAATTAACATTTGAAAAATCCGTAATTTATACAAAAACTAACCATAAACAATCAAGAAAACTAACCTTGTCGAGTTCTGGCATGAAGGAAGTGAGGAGGAACTGGGTGGAGAGGAGATTACAGTTTTGAGGTAAAGTCTGTGCCGATGTGGGTTCGTTGCATGCACCCATCTCACTTCCAGGAGCCCTTAAACCCATCACCGTCGGTAATGTAATCAAAAACAAAGTCCAAAATAAATAAAGTGCAGTGCTTTCAGAATCTTTCAATAAATAAATGATCTCAATAAAAACAGAAGTGAAGTGGAGGTTAAAAATCCAATAGAAAAAAGTCTTCATTAAATACGAGATTAAAACAATGCTCAAAGCAGTCTCTTTAAAAACAAGCCCGGTGCTTTCTTTAACTGCCTTCTCGCGCTCTCTCTCTCTCACTCGCTCGCCCTTACACACTCGCTCAATCTCTCGCTGCACAGGGAATGCACAGGGAGAGACTGAACATGTGCGGAAAACATCGTTGTGTATGAACCGGAAGGGAAACTGGCTTGTTCATCACCAGAGTGTGTGGTCGTGAACAGATGGAAAAGTTGGGCAAACTTTTTGGTCATAGCCCAATTTGTACGTGGTCCGAGACATTAGTGACCCAAGGTTCCACTGTATGGTCAAATACACTGCACTTTGTCTTTTTTCATCTTCTTTCTGTCTGTCTGTCTGTCTTTCTTTCTTTCTTCCACCTCCACTCCTCCTCCTCCTCTGGCAAGCTTTGTCCCTCTTCGTCCCGACTCTGGCTCCCTGAATGAAGGTCGATGGCTCCTTTTATACTGCACCAGTGAGTACTCCAGGTGGCTCGTTAGGGAGGTCCAAAAGCACTCCCAGGTGTGGTGGAAGCCCAACAAAGTAGGGCTCTACAGTGCCCCCTGGCAGCGCCCATGGAACCCAACAGGGCTGCCATGAACTCCAACTCCCATGGGGCCCTGTGAGTATCCGAGGCACTTCTGCAACCCAGGGAGGCTGCCCTCTAGCACCCTGGGGGAGATAATGCCCTGAGCATACTCTCTGAGGCGTCCTGGCTAGGTAATGTCCTTGGCCGTCCACCACATAAGATGTTTGAGGTTTAGAAAATTTTTTTTAACTAAAAACTGATATTTTGAATAATCAGTGCAGAGAGATTTTTTTAGGAATTTTTTCTTTCACTTCCAGTACATTAAAGTTGTTTATTTTGCGTAAAGTAATTATTTTAAAGAAACTATGTGGGAGACAGGCCGGTATACCCCCATCCTCTGGGCGTGAGTGGCTCAAATTTTGCTGCAAGCCAAACAAAATTTATTCTTCAATTTTATTTGTGAAACGAAAACCCCCAAGTTCCTCTCCAAATTCAGTTTTGCGTGAATCATTTCGCTCATTGCTACCTGTTAGTCTCTATTTGTTTAACCAGAAAAGGTCAAATTTCTTCAGTCTCTCAGTTGCTCTCATCAACACATTTAATAAAGAAAATGAATAAATGATTTTTTGTACCACATTACCCTCTCTAATAGACATCTGCTATCCTTGCTATCCTAGTAAATGACTTGCGGGAAAAATGCAGACAGAGGCCGTTTATCTGTTCTCATCCTCTTAGATCTGAGTGCTGCATTTGACACCATTGATCACAATATTCTTAGAAATTGCCTTAGTCAATGGGTGGGCCTCTCTTGCAGTGTCTTAAATTGGTTTGAATCCTACCTGGCAGGTAGAAAATTCTTTGTAAGTTGTGGTAATTATAACTCAAAGACACATGATATTATATATGGTGTTCCACAAGGCTTTATCCTGGGTCCGCTGCTCTTTTCGATCTACATGCTTCCGTTAGATCAGATTATCATGGGGCATAATGTGAGCTACCACATCAATGCTGATGACACACAACTATTATTATCAATAGCACCTGACGACCCCGACTCTCTTGATTCACTGACACAATGTCTTACTTGTGTTTCTGAATGAATGAGTTGTCATTTTCTCAAACTAAATAAAGAGAAAACAGAAATTTTAGTGATTGGCAATAATGGATATACAGGGAGTCCTCGGGTTACAATGTTTCGACATACAAAGTTTCGAGTTTACAACGCTCACTCCCATAAAAACTTTTAAAAAATTGAGACATGAGTGTTTTGGCTTGCACCATTAGAGTTGTACTTACAGACTACGTGGGCGACCTAGTTTTGTTGCACTCGGAGGAAGTGTTTCATTTGTGTGGCTTTGTCTGGCGACTTTGTGGCCCTTATCACGGCTCCTAAACGAAAGTCAGAGTCTTCAGATGGTAGTGCTTCAAGGAAAGCCATCACCATGGAAGTGAAATTAGACATTGTAAAGAGATCAGAAGGAGAAAAGGTAAGGAATTTTTTTACACTCATTTTTTGTCATTTTTTCTGTTACTACAGTACAGTGTACAGTACAATATATTTATGTCCTTTTTCTATGGCTTAGTTTTGTTTTTATGTTCTAGATTATGATTTTGCAAATGTGTTAGGATAGTGTAGGGACTTAGGGTGTGTTTCGACTTACACCAAAATTCGGGTTACATCACTGTTGTAGGAACAGAACTGTGTCGTAACCCAAGGACCCCCTGTAATGAGGTTATAAGAAATAAACTTGATGCATTAGGATTAAAAGTCAAAACGGAGGTAAGGAATTTAGGGGTAACTATTGACTCTGACCTGAATTTTAAATCACATATTAATCAGATTACTAGGACAGCATTTTTCCACTTAAGAAATACAGCAAAGGTTAGACTTGTTATACCATTGCAAGATACTGAGAAATTAGTTCACACTTTTGTTTTCAGTCGACTAGATTACTGTAACACTCTCCTCTCAGGACCACCCAAAAAAGACATCAATCGATTGCAACAAGTGCAGAATGGAGCTGCTAGAATCTTAACTAGGAAAAGAAAATCCAAGCACATCACCCCAGTTTTGATGTCACTACACTGGTTACCTGTGCCATTTACAGTAGAATTGACTTTAAAATACTGCTTATAGTTTATTAAGCCTTAAATAATCTCGCTCCATCTTATATTTCGGAATATCTTACACTTTACACTCCAAATCGTAACCTTAGATCCTCAAATGAGTGTCTGCTTAGAATTCCAAGAGCAAAACTTAAAATAAGTTTTATGCACCTAAAATCTGGAATAGCTGACCGATAGAAATTCGTCAGGCTAATACAGTGGAGCACTTTAAAAAACTGATTACTTTAACATGGCTTTCTCATAGCTTCATCTTAGTTTAATCCTGATGCTCTGTATATTCAATTAATTATCATTGTTATTCGTGGTATTCAAATTTAAAATCCGTACTAACCCCTACTTCCTCTTCTGTTCTTTTTTCAGTTTTCTGTGGTGGCGATCTGCAGCCACCACCACCACCTAATCAAAGCACCGTGATGTCCCTACATTGATGGATTAAAGGCCAGAAAAGTCCACATGACCATCATCATTAAATTCTTCCATGAGAACCCTGAATACAATGAGGATGTTAGGGAGAATGCCTAGAGGGAGATGGGCAGTCTCGTGGCCTGGATCCCCTGCAGATTTTATTTTTCTCTCCAGCCGTCTGGAGTTTTTTGTTTGTCCTCTCTGGCCATCGGACTTTACTTTTTTTTTTTTTTCTATGTTAATTAGTGTTCCCTTATTCTAATTTTTATTTATTTTGTCTTTTTTGTCTTTCTTCATCATGTAAACCACTTTGAGCTGCATAATTTGTATGAAAATGTGCTGTAGAAATAAATGTTGATTCCCGAATCCTATAAGTTTTAAAAACCCACAGTTTTTCAAATATTTTAAAAGCAGATACTAAAAATGCGTGTTTAGTCAAAGCAATGAACACCAGTGCTGCAGTGAAAACAAAGTTAAATTTCTAAAT
Source organism: Polypterus senegalus (assembly GCF_016835505.1). Taxonomy (NCBI): domain Eukaryota; kingdom Metazoa; phylum Chordata; class Cladistia; order Polypteriformes; family Polypteridae; genus Polypterus; species Polypterus senegalus. Next base: position 14,935,072 of record NC_053168.1, read on the forward strand.
TTTGCAAAAATACATGTTACAATGCTACAGTTTGTAGTTAAACCTCAAGTTTGCAGTTACTGTACACAGAAGAAGTTTGTGGTTTAAAGTTGTTTATTTTACTAAAAATGGATATTTTGAAGAAATGGTGTGGAAGATATACACACTTGTGGTCTTTATTTGTGCCAGGAGGGGACTGGGCGGTCTCATGGTCTGGAATCCCTACAGATTTTATTTTTTCTCCAGCCGTCTGGAGTTTTTTTGTTTTTTCTGTCCCCCCTGTCCATTGAACCTTACTCTTATTCGATGTTAATTAATGTTGATTTATTTTGTTTTCTTATTGTGTCTTTTTTCTATTCTTTATTATGTAAAGCACTTTGAGCTACTGTTTGTATGAAAATGTGCTATATAAATAAATGTTGTTATTTAAATGCTAAATGACTGGCAGGCACTCCTACATGGACCATTAAACACCCATCCTCTGGGCGTGAGTGGCTTGAATTTTACTGAAAGAGAAACCAATTTTATTCTGCAAATTGCTTTGCAAAGTGAAACCCCCAAATGTTTTGCTGCAAATTCTGTTTTGCTCATCACTACCTGTTAGGCTCCCTAACCCTAACTCCTTGCATTTTTCCTCATAATGGATTAAGCCTGTTCTTTGTTCCTGGATATTTTCTAGCACGCTTATGTTAAGTTTTAAGTCACGATGCTGATCCAGCTGGGATGCGTCTACATCCTCACTTTCATGTGGTTTACTATTTTCTGAACCCGTTTATTCCAGTTTGTTCTTGTGGAGCTTTGGAAGCATCAACGTGAAAGGCAGGAATTAACATTGTATGAAATGAAACAAAGTGACACCTTTTAATGGCTAACTAAAACGATTACAATATGCAAGCTTTCGAGGCAACTCAGACCCCTTCTTCAGGCAAGATGTACCTCGAGAGCAGGCCCGTCGCGACAAGGCAGGCAAACCAAGCAATTGCTTGGGGCCCCGAGCTGGCCTGGGGCCCCAAGACAACGACTGGTTAAGAATAAAATGCAGCGACAAACTGTGTGAGCGCCCCATTGATAGTGAATGCAGTAAAGTGCAATGACACTGTTATCGGGATCCCCCTCAAGGGGGCCCCACTCGCTGATAGCAGCCAGCCAACCACGCGATCTCTGCTGCCGGCAAAATACAAAACTTCCTCTGCAGTCATGAAGCGGAATTATGGTTCAGGAAGCCAAAAAAGAAAGAAGAGAAAGGAAGAGGAGGATAAGAAAAAACAAGACAGTGGTAAGTGATAAATTACACACATAAAATAGCTCGACTTGTCTGGTACAAATGGTGCAATTTTGCAATTGTTTATGTATCATACATAAATGACATGACATTGCTATAGCTGTGTAATAGGTTTTGATGAAAGTGACATAGCATGCTATACTAACTATTCCACTGTGATAATCTATTTAGGAAAACCACACAATAAATTCTGTGCATCAAACATTAGCTTGGGATGTTTTTAAGCATTGGTAGTCGACTCACAGCACTACTAATAATTAGTAAACATTTAATTATAATTTCATTGTTTGTTAACAGTAAAAAGTTTATTTATATAGCAGATTTCATACACAATGGCAATTCAAAGTGCTTTACATAGAAGAAATTCAAATAATAAAAAGAAATAAGAATAATTAAAACAGTTTAGAAAAATAAAATAAAATACAGTACAGTCGGACGAACAGCTGCAAAGTGCTCATTCAGTAAATGCATAGCTATAGACTAAAGATTAATTAACTGTCAATTTACCTTCTATTAATGATTGTTTATTTGTACAGTGGTGTTTTTTGCAAATGTTAAAATTTTATGCACTTTATATGCAACAGCAGTATTTGCACTGTAAACCTTTTTTATTTATATAAAGTGTGAGTGAATTTAAACTGTATGGCTATGCTGTGGTTCCTTTGCGTGTGTGCGGGGGGCCTCCATGTCCATTTTCCTTGGGGCCCCCAAATTCCTTCAAACGGCCCTGCTCGAGAGCTTGCATGTTGTAATGTTTTTAGTTAGCCAATAAAAGGGGTCATCTTGCTCAACTTCTCACTACATTCATAATGGCTAACATGGCACAACCAGGGCCGTCGTAGCGCATGGGCACACTGGGCACTTGCCCCACGAGCATAGGGGCCGCATGCTTATCTATGTATGTTGTGTAGGAAGGTGCCTCATTGCACTTCTTTGCCTGGGGCTACAATGCTGTTAAGATGGCCCTGGGTCCAACACCCTAGTGCTACATTGTAGGAGAGAAGAGCAAACAAATGAAGAGCAGGCAGACTCAGATCTGCGCAGTGTCCAGGCTGGGATTTGAGCCCAGATCTCTGGAGTTTGCCACCGTACCACTAAAACCCTCAGCTCTCAATAATAAATTTAATAAAGCATGAATAAATGATTTGTTGTACTACATTAACGTCTCTCATAGACATCTGCTGTCCTTTTCCTCGGTCCTATAAATTTTGGAAACCCACAGTTTGTCAAAAGTTTTAAAAGTAGCTAATAAAAATGTGTGTTTTAGGTAAACCAATGAATGCCAAGGCTGCAGTGAAAACAAACTTAAAATTTCTAAAAATACTCATTAAAATGCTGAGGTTTGCAGTCTCCAATTAAACCACAAGCCTGCAGATCCTGTGCACAGAAGACATTTGAGGTTTAGATGTGTTTATTTTGCTAAAAATTGATATTATGTGTGGAGAGAGGTGAAATGAAATGGAAAAAGTTGTAATGTGTGCATTAAATTAAATAAAAAACAGACTGGTTAGGTTGCGTAGAGTGGAGAGCTCGGAAAGCCACAACGACACCATCTATCAGTTGTAGACACTGCATGGGCTGCACCGGCATTGCAGCCAGAAGAGGGGATGGTTCCTTACTCTGACGGGAGGCACCTAGACATCCCGACGAAGCAAGAGAGAGGAACCAGACCCGGGAGAGATGGCTAGGACAGATGGACGGACAGCACACCGGAAGTGGAAGAGGTCACTGGGGACTTTCTACTCTCCCTAGACGCAAGATGGCAGCAGTCCTCCATGACAGTACTCATTCGGGAAACAGCAGAGAATCCTGGGAGATGCTGGGGACCATGGGTGCTGTAGGGAGATGTGCTCCCCAATTTATGGGACTTCCGTGTGACCCGGAAATACTTCCATCTGGCAATCACCCTGGCACCAGAAGTACTCCTGGGTCCATAATAAAAGTGGGCCGCACTTCCTTATCCAGGTGAGTCGGAGCTGGGAAGACGTGGAGCAACACTCAACTGGAGGAGGGCAGTGTGGTGGAGAGAAGAAGAGACAGTATTCTAGAGAGAGTGAACCTGTGAATTTGTGCTTGTGTTACTTTTGGAGAATTTTGATAAATACACCTTCCATTATTTGAACCCGGGACTCGGTGTAATTGTGTTTGGGGGTTTGGGGCTCATTGACGCCCCACTTTCCATCACACAGTCTACACTGAGTTGCCACTTTATTAGGTACACCTATTTATGAGACTGCGGGACCTCCTTTGCCCTTCAGAACACCATGGATGTGTCTGTGTGTGGATTCTGTAAGAGCATGGATGTGATCTTCAAGTCTGTTGAACCGTGCAGAAATAATAATGTTGGACGGTAGCTGCAAATGGTCCTTTCCACCTCATCCTTTTGATGCTTGGTATGTGGGAACCTTGCAGGTCACTGCAGCATTTGTCACATACAATACGTGAGCAGGCAGGTGCAGTTTGTCTCAGAAAGGCGTTTTTATTCCGGAAGTCCCATTCCTGCCAAAACTCTTCCTCTAACCAATCTAATGCTTTACTACAAACAAGCACACACTGTCGTAAAATGTACACATTGCAAACCCTTAGGAAAACTTTACTGCTCAAAGGTTGATCTTTGGGGGCTCATGAGACTTCACAGAAAATCTCATTTAGGTTTCACTCAAGAATCAATTTTGTCGCAGATGTTTCTCCTAAAATTCCTTAGGAGACATAGCTTTATTCAAAAATGAGACATGGGGTTCAACTGAGGAGTCAAAATTGAGAATTTGGTTTGAAAAGCAGGTAATATTTTGTGACATCTCTTTCTATTGTTTTAACATGGCCGTCTCATAGCCTAATTTTAGTGTAACCCTGATATTCTGTATATGCATTGAATTATCACTTTTATCATGGCTCCACAATCCGTACTAACACTTGCTTTCTCTTTTGTTCTTTTTATATTTTTCTGTGGTGGCGATCTGAGCCACCACCTGATCAGAGCACCGTGCAGTCCCTACGGTGATGGATTGAAGGACAGAGGTGCACATGACATTCATCATCAGTCATCTAATTCTTCCACGTGAAGCCTGAAAACCATGAGGACTGATTGAGATCATTCATGTTAGGTAGAATGCCCAGTGAGGGCTGGGTGGTCTTGTGGCATTGGAACCCCTGCAGATTTTGTTTTTTTTTTCTGTCCTTCTGGCCATTGGACCTTACTTTATTCTTTGTTAATGAGTATTGCCTAATTTTATTGTTATAGATTTTTTTCTTTCTTCATCTTGTAAAGCACTTTGAGCTACATAATTTGTATGAAAACGTGCTATAGAAATAAATGTTGTAGTCTTGTTTTAACCTAACTATATTTTACTTAGTATTGGACTGATGTCTTTATCCAGGGTGATTTTCAACATCTGAGATGTGATCGCTTACATTTCATTTGTTATTTCAGTTGAAGCACAGGCAGATGAAGTGACTTTCTCATGGCCACATGGTGTCAGAAGTGGGATCTGAACACACAACCTCAGGGTTTGAAGTCCAAAGTCTTAACTGCTATGCTCTTTCTTCTAGAACGAGTGTGCTTTAATTGGAGCACAGCAATATAAATTATTGTGACTAATCGTACTATTCAGACACAAGAACTACAGTTTTGTAATCAAAGTAAAATGTTGTATTACCACAAACAACTGTACAAACATTTCACCATTTATTACTGAGCACATAATGTAAATACTTTCAAACTGAAAAAAACAAAATGTCAGAAAGCTGCTTAGAACATCTGAGCCCATCGTGTGACTTTGCTGAGATATCTGCTGAAACTCAAAAGAAGACCCTTATAAACATTTGAGGGTATTTTGTGTCAGGAGAAAAATCTGAGAAGCATGAGACAAAATAACATGTCTGCATTTTATTTCTTTCTGATCTCATTGTTGTTTAAGAGAAACCAAAAAGATATTAAGGAGATCTCTTTTTTGATTTTTCAACATAACATTTCCCTTTCCCCCACCAAATACATTGACCCCTGGAAAAATATAACAAGTCTTGAACTTAAATAAATAATTGCAACTGTACAGAACAGCATTTTTTTCCCCTGTGTGTGCATCTTTCATATCATTTGTCACACACATGCACTTGGGAGACAGCTGGAAGGACCAAACAAAGGTAATTCCATGTCAGGCCAGGGGTTGGTGGGGTGCACTAATCCTGTATCTGTTATCTCAGCAGATCAAATATGAGAAATCCTGCTTGAGTCCGAAGATGTCATTTCCAGTTCCGGCCATGATGACGTCAATTCCAGATCCAGCCATAACAACGTCACTTCCAGTTCCGGGCATGAAAATATCACTTCTGGTTTTCGAGACCTATGACAACATCACTTCTGATACCAGGCATAAAGACATCACCTCTGTTTTTTGGGCCTTATGATGACACCACTTCTGGTTCTGGACACGAAGACATCACTTCTGGTTTTGGCTCCTATGACGACGTCACTTCCTGTTCCGGCCATAACAACATCACTTCCAGTTCTGGGAACGAAGATATCACTTCTGTTTCCGGCCCATATAATGTCACTTACACCAACTTGCCATGAAACCCCGACAACTTCATTCTGTAGTCAGTTCTGTTTTGGACTTAAACCTGTTCACAACTCTACATATATTTACCTTTTTGCAGCCAGAGATTAAGTATACGGGTGGCTGCTCCAAACCTTTTTCCTGTGTGTCAATGCTGTTCATTTTCACACATTCTAAAGTCTACTTAGTAATGAAAATCATTAAGAAAATCTTTGAATCTGGCTGGCTGAGTTCTCGCACGTTCAGGTCTGGAGATGGTTTCCGTAAGAGTTTGCAATGTCACAAGTATATAAGCCTGCTTAGGGCCAGATGGTCCTGCGGTCAAATCAAATCGAGCCACTCTGCTCTACAACCTGAAGAGTCGCAGCTCGGTAGTGGTGGTGTCGGTACAGTGAGGAGGCGACTTGCATGCCATTGGGAACCATCAAAATGTGACAGGTCTTAACTGACTGCAACTTATGATCTTGGTGTGGCCTCCAGACCCTGACCCAGTCTGATACAGTTATGTCTGGCAGTTTGACCCGGTGTGACCCATCAAAGTGTTGCTTCATTTTATTCTGGTTTTTGAACACATTGTTGTTGAGACACAACCATCTCTATGGTTTACAGAGAGTGGTTTGAAAAAAGAGATAATATCCAGTGAGTGGCAGTTCTCTGGGCAAAAATGCCTTGTTGATGCCAGAGGTCAAAGGTGAATGGCCAGACTGGTCTGAGCTGATAGAAAGGCAGCAGCAAGTCAAATAAACACTCTTTCAACCGAAGGTGTGCAGAAGAGCATCTCTGAGCACACAACACGTCAAACCTTGCAGCAGGTGGGCTACAGCAGCAGGAGACCATACAGGGTGACACTCCTGTCATCTAGGAACAGACAACTGAGACTACATTTCACATGGGCTCAACAAAATTGGACAATAGAAAATTGGAAAAACATTGCCTGATCTGATGAGTCTTGATTTCTGTTGCGACACTTGGATGGTAAAGTCAAAATTTGACATCATTAACATGAAAGCATGGATCCATCCTGCCTTGCATCAAAAGTTTGGGCTGCTGGTGGTGTAATGGTGTGGAGGATATTTTCTTGTCACACCTTGGGCCCCTTAGTACCAATTGAGCGCAATTTAAATGCCACAGCCTACCTGAGTATTGTTGCTGACCGTGTCCATCCTTTTATGAGCGCAGTGTACCTATCTTATGATGGCTCCTTCCAGAAGGATAACGTGCCATGACATAAAGCTCAAATCATCTCAAACATGACAATGAGTTCATTGGACTCAAATGGTCTCCACTGTCACCAGATCTCAATCCAATAGAGCACCTTTGAGATGTGGCGAAAATTCAAAATATGCATCATGGACGTGCAGCTGATAAATCTGTCATGTCAACATGGACCAAAATCCCTGAGGAATATTTCTAGCACCTTGTTGAATCGATGAAAGGAAGAATTATGGCAGTTCTGAAGGCTAAACAGGGTTCATCCTGGTTTTACCTTAAAAAGTGGCTGCTGAGTGTATATTAGACTTATTTAGAAATGTCATTTAACCAAAGTCGCTCACCTTCAGAGTGCAGGAGGACACCAGTGTACCTAAGAAAGTCTGTGCAGACACAACAAGAGCTTGTCACTGAGGAGGATGGCAGCCAAAACCCAGTCTGGAACTGTCAGATGGCAACGCTAACCATGTGGCACCCACTAGATTGCTCGTATCTTAATTATCCAACAGTTTTGTGAACTCATTTAGTTTAGAATGATGTGTCTGGCCCTGATATTTTATACTTGTGTGTCAAAGTCTTTTCTGATATAAAATGATTTTTTGTGGATAATCTAAATTTTCCACAATGTTTATTTACTACTACTCCTACTATTTACTACTTTATTTACCCATTAACTGCCGTGATCCCCATTTGGGGATCATGTACTTTAACCAGCCAAGTAACGCCATCTGTCAGTCACATCGAAAAACAGGATGTTCATGTGCTCCAGAAGGATGTTGCTTGTGAAAGGGAACCTAAAATGATCTTGTACATGCAGTGTGTTGAGCACACGACTCATTTTTCTGGTTCAGTCACCGCTATTCATCAGCAAAGTGAAACATGTTTTTTGAAAGCAGAAAAGACGTTACCTACCGAGGCTAATTTTGGTGTCAATGAATTTATCCTGATTCTTGGTGAGTGTTGAATGTGATAATAGCACTTTTTTCATGTCATTGTAATCTGGATAGGTACAATGGACCGAAATACCTCAAGCCCCATTTGGAGCTCATAGCTGGTACTGACTAAAATTTCAGCAAATATTTCGGGATTTTTACAGAAAAAGGTTCAATATAGGCATTCCCTAAATCATCAATCAATCGTCTTCCTCTTGACATCAGAACATCTGGATTTCACTACATCGGGTGGACAGAAATGGGCAAACAGAGGAAATGTGCAGTGTGTAAGAAAAATGCAAGAAAACAATGCTGTAGATGCGATGTTGGACTACACATGGAATGTTTTCAAGAACGACATCAAAAATAGATGGGGATCGGACTAGAATTTGAAATTTCAAAAAAAAAATGCTGGTGCTGTAATTGAAAATAGATGTTATTCTTACTATTCGGATGTAGATAGGAACAAAGTAAAAAATATTGAGAAAAAAAGTTAATGGGTGTATTATAGTGATATTTCCCTCTACTTACCCTTTACCTAGGGGTAGTTGAACTCATCAGATTTGTTACCCGGTTGGTCTGCTGTTGCACTTTAAGATTAACACACACATACATTGCTATACACATACACACAGAAATTCAACAGTGCCCTGTGAATGACACCCACACAGCTGGTTAACCTCTAGCACTTTAAACCACACAATTGCCTTATGAATAATACAACTTGTCACTCTCCTAGGACTTCATGAGACTTACATACACACAGACCCTCACCACAACAGTGCCCCATAAATAACACACACACAGCTGGTTAACCTCTAGCACTTTAAACCACACAAGTGGCTTAGGAATAACACAGCCTGTCACTCTCTCTGCACTTCAAGAGACTTACTTATTATTGGCATGAATAACATACAATGTTTTAAAGATATCTCAGACCTAAATAATAGTTTTGGACTTCAAGAATACATTTAAACATACAAAGGCTCAGCACTCTTGACTACAGGCCATTTATCAGCCAAGAATGCCTTACTTTACGTAATGTTCCCTACTATTGGGTGGAGCTCTCACCCTCAGCCTTCATAAACCTCGTAGCACAGAGTGTATGGCAGACCTCCGGCTACACCAGGTGCTCAAAGAAATCTACCTTATTACTTCAGTCACTCTAGACATTAAGACAAAGCATAGAAAGTTAAAAGCAGCATGGTATTTATTACAGGAATAATATATAATAGCACTGGTAGTAAAGTCTGGATAGATATAGTCTTTAGAAAAAGCAAGGATGAGTGTCGCAGGTGGCTTGTGATCTGGCACTCGTAGTTTGTTCATGAGATGCTTTTCTGATAATCAGATGGAAACGACCGCACGTTGCCAGCGCCCTGTTCTGACGTCGCTCTGTTCTCTTCTCCTGGCTTCTTCATCTCTTCTTCTTCTTCCTCCCTCCTATGTTGCTCTTCAGACGAGGCATATCTCTCTATTATATAAAAAAATCCTGGGACGAGACAAGACAAGACATGACTTTTTCAGAGAGGTACTTTCACGTCCCGCGAGACAAGATTTTGTGCCAAGAGATTTAACCACACCCGGGGCTGGAAATAAAAGATGAATAGTAGATGACAAAGTAGAATGTTATAAAGAATTCAAAAACGTTGGCGTGATACACATGCAGAGCAGGTTAGAGATTATGAAAGTACTAAAATTCGAAAGTCTCAAAAAAAATGATAGTAAACATCGCATTAGAGCAAACAAACGTAAATTATTACTCGGTGAAATAACGGAACAGCGAAAAGAGATCGAATATATTGTTTGGATTTAAACTTTAAGTAGGAGACTTGAAGATCTTCTAATTGGAGTTGCCATCAGGGAAAAGTAGTGTTTCTTCCCTATGAAAAGGCATATCCATGAGAATTGAAAGATTTGTTGTTTGGTGAAAGTGAAATCCGCATACAGAAGTGGCAGAGACGTGTAGTGGCTGGTGCATAGCGCAGGCCAGGGGGTTGGCAAGCGATGTGAGCTGGGGGCAAAGCCCCCTAGTTTATAATAAAATTCTACCAGGGGGTTTTACAAGATGTGATTGTCAGAAATTCTGAATGGCTGGCTGTCAATATGATGAATTCATTCACTGTCCATTTTCCCAAACAATAAAACTTTTTTTTAATGTTGCTTAATACCTCTTCCTTTCCCAGGTTATAGAATAATTTAGTTACATGTTGTCCCAGATGCCCGGATTAAAAACTAATCAATAGCCTTAGACACCAGCATGTCTTCCTTTCTTTGTTGGAACCGCTGTTTTAAAAGTGAGGTACAACTGGGAAGAGGATATACTATGAGGTGTCCTGAATTTTATTCATCTGTTGTTTTGTCTTGAACAAAATATAATGGAAAGATAAACCAAAATGTACAGATTTTGTACCCCACAACAATGAGTTAAGGTAATTACTGAATAAAAAGGACTTTCCAAATGTAACAGTGTTTTTTTTTTTTAAATCTAGTTCGTTAAGACGGGTTCCACAAGATGCTAAAGCAAGAATAAGTGACTTTAAATCTTGAAAAGTGGAAAATGAGCTTAATATACATAACAAAAAGGATAAAGCATTTGAAATGCTTGTATTTATTTCAAAGGGCTCTCCTGTAAAGCAATCCACTCTAACTTTTCCTTTTTTTTTTCCGTCTGGAGCATCATCAGCTTGAATTAAATGGATTAATTACCTTTCAGTCTAGAAAGAAATCCGAATCTTGTCTTTATCTCGTCTAATTTCAGTCGCTCACTAGGGGCTTTCGGAATGCACATATCCATTTAACGACTTAATCACCTAATTAGATGATTTTCAAAGGTAATCACAAACTAAGTAGAGGGTTAATTTTCTGCCCTGTCCTTATTCACGGCAGCGGAGCACTGCATTCTGGTATCATTCAATGCTGTCCTAACAATAGGGATTCTGGAGATGAAGAGTTAAGATTAAAGAAGAAAGGGACTCTGGATAGGAAAGACCAGGTGACTTTAGAAGGCCTCTTGTTTGAAAGCTCCTCCGTATTTTATCAACATCTTTCTTGGAACAAGCTGAAAGTAAAACTTTGAATCACTTAAAAACTGTCCCTGTTATTTTCTTTTCTGCTTGTTGTCAGACTCTGCAGATCATCAACATACAGTGACCTCCATAATGTTTGGGACAAAGGTGCATCTTTCCTTGATTTACACTCCTCTGCTCCACAGTTCCATCCATCCATCCATCCATTATCCAACCTGCTATATCCTAACTACAGGGTCACGGGGGTCTGCTGGAGCCAACCCCAGCCAACACAGGGTGCAAGGCAGGAAACAAACCCCGGGCAGGGTGCCAGCCCACCGCAGGGCATGCACACACACACCCACACCAAGCACACACTAGGGACAATTTAGAATCGCCAATCCACCTAACCTGTTTGTCTTTGGACTGTCGGAGGAAACCGTAGTACCCGGAGGAAACCCACGCAGACACGAGGAGAACATGCAAAATTCACGCAGAGAGGACCCGGGAAGCAAACACGGGTCTCCAAACTGCGAGGCAGCAGTGCTACCTGCTGCGCCACCGTGCCACCCACTCCACAGTTTAAATTTACAAATCAAACAATTCAGACATCGTGATTAACGTCAACATTGCAGACATTCATTCAAGGGTATTTGCATAGATTCTGGTCACATGACACTTTTTCTACACAGTCCCGTCCCCCCCTTTCTAGGGCATAATGTTTGGGACACAGCAATGGCAGGTCTATTAAAGGCGTTGTCATATTTAGGACTTTGACACATATTCCTGGCATGCAATAACTGCTTGACGTCTGACATTCATTGATATTAGCAGGTGCTGAGGATCTTCTCTGGTGATGCTCTGCCAACCCTCTAATGCAGCCATCTTCAGCTCCTGCATGTTTTGGGGACTTGTCCCCTTAAGTGTTCTCTTCGTCATATGGAAGGTCTGCTCAGTTGGATTGAAATCGAGTGACTGGATCAGCCATTCACAAATTTTTAATTTTTTAGCTTTTCCCATGTTGCCTCAGCAGTATGTTTGAATCATTATTTTGTAGAGCTGGGATGTCCAACTCCGGGCCTGAAGGGCTGCTGTGGCTGCAGGCTTTCATTCTGACCCTTTTACTAATCAGTGACAGGTTTTCAATGTTAATTAACTTCTTTTCCCTTCATTTTAATAGCCCTGTTTTTAAGGAATTTAGTCTTCTGAATTGATTCTTTTCTTCATTTAATGACAGCCAAACAGAACTGAGATGTGAAACGAGTGGACAGATGACCAGCTAAACTGGGGCTTCAAACTCCAACCAGTTTCTTAATTAGAAGCCCACTTTTGCTGTTCATTAAGCCCGTTATTTAATTCCATGGCTTGTTGCTGCTCTCATTCTGCCACAGCAGACATTTCCAAAACTGTTCATTCTTCTGTTTTTTTCTAAGAACAGCGTCAAAACGATTTGGTGACCTGATAGATCAACCTTACCGAGATCTTCACCTTTCTTTATTTTCAGATATTGTGTGATGGGCACAGGTAAGCTGGTCATGTGGCATCTCATTTTGTGTCTCAGTATTGTTTGGCTGCAAGTTAAGGAAAATGAAACAACAAAGGAGCCTGAGTCAAGTTAATTAAAGAAGTTAATTAGCAGCAAAAACTGGTCACTAATGAAGAAGATGGTTTGAATGAAAACCTGCAGCCACTGTGGCCCTCCAGGACCAGAGTTTGAGACCCGTGGTCTAATGAGTTTGGAATCATTTACTGGAACTTGAGCAGATCAGATGTTTCTCCACACCTTTGAATTCAATGTGCCTTCAGCAGTTCCATCATCAGTGAAGAGAAGTGTGCCAGGACCTGAGGCAGCCATACATGCCCAAGGGCTTTTCTCAGAATTCTGCAGGCTCTTTGAATTGCTTTTTTCACAAACTGTAATCTGGACATTTTGTGGTTTGTATCTTGCAGCGTGTCCTCTGTGTTTCTGTTCATGAAGTCTTCTGCTGATAGTTGTATCTGACACACGCATCCGCCCCCTGAAGACTGTTTCTGACCTGTCACACAGGTGTTGGGGGGCTTTTTCTTACCAATAGTGAGGATTCTTCTGTCATCAGCAGTGAAGGTGCTCGTGGCCTACTAGTCCTTATGCGATTACTCAGCTCACCAGTGCGTTCTTTTGCCTTAATGACATTCCAGACTGTTTTATTTGAGCTCATCCTAAGGTTTATTTGATGTCTCCAATGGTTTTATTCTTGTTTTTCAGCCTCATAATGTCTTCTTTAACTTACACTGGCACAGCTACACTACACTGTGTCATTCAGGATTGACTTTAAAATTCTGCTTATGGTTTATAAATCCTTAAATAATCTCATCCCATCTTATATATCGGAATGTCTGACACCTTATATTCCAAATTGTAACCTCAGATCTTCAAATGAGTGTCTCCTTAGAATTCCAAGAACAAAACTTTAAAGTGGCGAGGCGGCCTTCTGCTGTTATGCACCTAAAATCTGGAATAGCCTGCCAATGGGAATTCACCAGGCTAATATAGTGGAGCGCTTTAAAAAACTGCTGAAAACACATTACTTTAACATGACCTTCTCATAGCTTCACTGTAATTTAATCCTGATACTCTGTATATCCAACTCATTATAATAACTATTCATGGTGGCTCTAAAATCCATACTAACCTCTACTCTCTCTTCTGTTTCCTTTTCCGGTATCCTTTTGGTGGCCATCTACTCAAAGCACCGTGATGTTCCAACAATGATGGATGGATTAAAAGCCAGAAGTCTGTATGACCATCAACATCAAGTGACTCCGTGAGAACCCTAACTACAAAGAGGACTGTTTCATTTATGTTAGGTAGAATGCCTAGAGGGGACTGGGTGGTCCTGTGTCCTGGAACCCCTGCAGATTTTATTATTTTTTTTTCTCCATCCGTCTGGAGTTTTTTTTCTGTCCACCCTGGCCATCAGACCTTACTCCTTTTCTAATGTTGTCTTATTTTAATTTCTTATCTTGTCTTTTATTTTTCTTTTCTTCATTATGTAAAGCACTTTGAGCTACTTTTTGTATGAAAGTGTGCTATACAAATAAATGTTGTTGTTGTTGCTCTTCTCCTCATGTTGAACAATGGCAACTACAGACTCCAAAGAGTAGAAGCAAGCTGAGGTGTCTTATGAAGCAATGAAACCCACCTGAGGAATCACAGACCCCAAACATTATGGCACCCTGAAAGTATTTCTACATGGTGTGACCAAAATGTATGCAAATCCCCTTAAATGAGAGTCTGCAATGGCAACTTCAATTACATCTGAATTGTTTGATTTGTAATTTTAAACTGTGGAGCAGAGGGATAAATAAAGAAAAATATGTGTCTGTGCCAAACATTATGGAGGCCCCTATACTCAACGGACACCTTTATCCAATGTTACTTATACCATTAGGAAATACTACAACGGTTTACAATTTATTTTCTAACAACTGGCGCACAGGCACGTTAAGTCACAAAATGCCTCTCATTTACTCTACAGTATGGTGCTGAAAAAGTTAAAAACTATTATAAAAACCCAATCTCTGAACTATCTGGGGTTATTTTTTCTGTTAACGGGGATAACGTGCCAAATAAAGATTTCCCTTTTGTGAAATGCATGGCTGACACATTGGAAGTTTGATCCTCATTGACTCCCATTGAGGATTTGCAGACCAAGTACGCTCCCTCTTGTTTCGAAGGTTTAATATCTGATGTGAAACAAGGAGGCTTCCAATTGTTCTCCCACCGGTGGCTTTATTAGAAACAATCAACAAGTCTTCTCGGCGACAGGGCATGAGGTGTAATTCTATTTTCTCAATGACCACAGGAAAAGAGGAAATCAAATAAGTAAATGTGAGAAACGGCAAAGGGGAGGAGGCTGCTTTCTGCTTGGCTACTCCTCTGAGGGTACCTGCTCAGCTGTGGCAGGTCTGGGACTGGCCGAGGAAGAAAACATGGCAAGCTAGGACAATGGGATGACACTGCCCCTGAATGCACCACCTAGCAAACATAGACAGTTGTCAGGAACCGGCAAACCAGCCATGTCCTCCTCAAGTGGCACCACTTCCATGAGGCTTGAAAAGGTCTAGTTGTTTTGCAGGCTTTCACTTGCAATGATACGCCTCATGCTCTGAGGATCCATTGACTGCATGCAGAATTAGAATCACAGGAGGAGGTGGTAGTTCACTTTAAAAAAAAGGAAGTGAAAAGAATTAAAGGAAAAAAAAAAAAGAATATGCTGTATCTGCTGGGGTTCGGGGTTAAGGAGCGATGAGTTGATTTACAACAAGGCACAACCTTAAAAGTCTGATTTAACCAAATAACCTTTCAGGTATATTTTTTCAGTTTACATGTATTGCCTTTGCTATTTTACAAAATTAATGTTGTGATTATACGACACTGGCAATACCAGATGTGAGGATTTAAATGGATTCCTCCACATTATATCTGTCTCCCGCAAAGGATTGGGGCCTTGCCCGGAATTCTGTTCTGCCTTGCCTTGCACAATGAAGTGTGAAGCTCTCTGCGGCCCTCAAATTACAGTAAGCATATTCAGAAAATAGATGGATAAAGGGATGAACATTTCAAAACCTTTACCTTGTATCATTAAATATCAAGTATGTAATTCATTTCTTTAGGCTACATCACCTGGGCTAGGAATCTTTATTGGATGACACTGGAACCATCTTCCTGCTATATTTGGATAATATTATGAAGGTTCAGTGCATAAATAGATGAATAAACAAGTTCTCACTTCATTGTACACAGATTCATCTTTTCTTAGTGAGGGCCAAGATGGGCAGTCCAGGTCAACTTATCTATATAAATAGTCATCTTGCCTGAAGAAGGGGCCTGAGTTGCCTCGAAAGCTTGCATATTGTAATCTTTTTAGTTAGCCAATAAAAGGTGTCATTTTGCTTGGCTTTTCTCTACATTCATAATGGCTAACACGGTACAACACCCTAGTACTATATAAATATTAAAAGCCTCGAATTATCACAGTGAAGGCCAAGATGGTCTGATAAGACTAACCTATCTATATAAGCAGTAATAGCCTTGAATTATAGTAGTGAGGGCCAAGATAGCCAGAGCAGGTGAACCTATATAGGTAAATACAGTAGTAATAGCCTTGAATTATCCTAGTAAAGGCCAAGATGACCAGACCAGGTCAACATATTTAAATAGATAGTAAGATCCTTGAATTATAGTAGTGAGTGCCAAGATGGCCAGACCAGGTCAACTTATCTAGATAAACAGTAATAATCTTGAATTATGCTTGTAAAGGCCAAGATGGCCATACCAGGTCAATCTATTTAGATAAATGGTAAGATCCTTGAATTATAGTAGTGAGTGCCAAGATGGCCAGACCAGGTCAACTTATCTAGATAAACAGTAATAATCTTGAATTATCCTAGTGAAGGCCAAGATGACCAGACCTGGTCAACTTACTTAGATAAATACCTCAGTATGTGCGTCTCAGGAACTGCAGG
Organism: Polypterus senegalus; assembly: GCF_016835505.1. Lineage (NCBI taxonomy): Eukaryota > Metazoa > Chordata > Cladistia > Polypteriformes > Polypteridae > Polypterus > Polypterus senegalus. The sequence continues at coordinate 14,951,543 of NC_053168.1, forward strand.
TCTGACATTGTGGTCAGTAACACAGGAGCGCTGCAGGGGACTGTACTTTCTCCGGTCCTGTTCAGCCAACATACATTGGACTTCCAATACAACTCGGAGTCCTGCCACGTGCAAAAGTTCGCTGACGACACTGCTATCGCGGGCTGCATCAGGAGTGGGCAGGAGGAGGAGTATAGGAAGCTAATCAAGGACTTTGTTAAATGGTGCGACTCAAACCACCTACAACTGAACACCAGCAAAACCAAGGAGCTGGTTATGGATTTTAGGAGGCCCAGGCCCCTCATGTGCAGAGGGTACAGACCTATCTAAATAGTAATAGCCTTGGCTTATGCTAGAGAGGGCCAAGATAGCCAGACCAGGTCAAATTTTCTAGACAAATAGTAACAGCTTTGAATTACCTTAGTAAAGGCCTAGATGGCCAGATCAGGTCAATTTATTTAAATAAAGAGTAAGACTCTTGAATTATAGTAGTGAAAGCCAAGATGTCCAGACCAGGTCAACTTACCTAGATAAATAGTAATAGCCTTGGCTTATCCTAATGCAGGCCAAGATGGCCAGACTAAGTCAACCTATCAATATAAATAGAAATAGCCTTGAATTATTTGGCATAGTTTGATATTATTCGACCATTTAGCACAGTAAGAACCTCAGTTTAACCATCAAAATGCATCTTCACTTTTTATTATTTGTTCACTTATCACGGGAAAATAGCTGAACCGATTTTCATGAAATTTTCCACGTAGGTTACCATTGGCGCGGTGGGCTGCTGCTCTACCCAGGGTTTGTTTTCTGCCTTGTGCCCTGTGTTGGCTGGGATTGGCTCCAGCAGACCCCCGTAACCCTGTCGCTAGGATATAGCGGGTTGGATAATGACTGGCTGGTTACAATTGGTCTTCGTTAAGATACAGGCCAGGGGTGTCCGGCTCTGATCCTGGAGGACCACAATGGCTGCAGGTTGTCATTCTATCTATTTTCGTAAGTTGTGGACAGTTTTTGTTGCTCATTAACTTCATTTGCCATCATCGTAATTTATTAATTTTATTATTTATTTTTTTACAGTCAAAGTTATTTCTTCACACATGGTACATATGCATTTTCCATGCAAAACTGTGTTCTAAAATAAAGAGTTTTATATGCATTAATAAAAAATACATGACTAGCCCTGGAATTTTACAATGAACCCTATGGGGCATGGTACAACAACAGAACATAAAACCATACAAACGTACCAAATACATCCATTTTTCAAGCCAAGACAGTTGTCAATTATTGATCCACACCTTTGATATTACATTGTAAAATAGCTTCCACCTGTCATTTTTCACCAGATAAACACAAATATTATGAGATTCAACTAGTTTGAAAGAAGAGCAGCCATGTGCTACCATAGTGCTTGTCTTCTTCCGCAATAATCTTACTTTACCCGGGGCATGGTTTCCTCTCGTAAGACCAAATCACAGTAAACTGTTGACGCCATGATGTTGGTTTTATTTTGATTTATTTTTTAATAATTACAGTCATATGAAAAAGTTTGGGAACCCCTCTCCGCCTGCATAATAATTGACTCTACTTTCAACAAAAAACATAACAGTGGTATGTCTTTCATTTCCTAGTAACATCGGAGCACTGGGGTGTTTTCCAAACAAAGGTTTTTAGTGACGCAGTATTTAGTCGTATTAAATTAAATCAAATGTGAAAAACTGGCTGTGCAAAAATGTGGGTCCCCTTGTCATTGTGCTGATTTGAATGCCTGTCACTGCTCAGTGCTGATGGCTTGCAACACCAAACTGGTTGGATGAGCTCATTAAGCCTTGAACTTCATAGACAGGTGTGTCCAATCATGACTGGTAAAAGGTATTTAAGGTGGTCAATTGCAAGTTCTGCTTCCTTCCCTTTGACTCTCCTCTGAAGAGCAACAGACAGCATGGGATCCTCAAAGCAACTCTCAAAAGATCTGAAAACAAAGATTGTTCAGTCTCGTGGTTTAGGAGAAGGTTACAAAAAGTGATCTCAGAGGTTTAAACTGTCAGTTTTAACTGTAAGGAATGAAATCAGGAAATTGAAGGCCACAGGCACAGTTGCTGTTAAACCAAACCAGCAGGTCTGGCTGGCCAAGAAAAATACAGGAACGGCATATGAGCAGGATTGTGAGAATGGATACAGACAACCCACAGATCACCTCCAAAGACCTGCAAGAACATCTCGCTGCAGATGGTGTATCTGAACATCGTTCTACAGTTCAGCACAATTTGCACAAAGAACATCTGTATGGCAGAGTGATGAGAAAGAAGCCCTTTCTGCACTCATGTCACAAACAGAGTCGCTTGTTGTATGCCAATGCTCATTTAGACAAGCCAGATTCATTTTGGAACAAAGTGCTTTGGACTGATGAGACAAAAATGAAGTTATTTGGTCAGAACAAAAAGCACTTTGCATGGTGGAAGAAGAACACCGCATTCCAAGAAAAACACCTGCTACCTCCTGTCAAATGTGGTGGAGGTTCCATCATGCTGTGGGGCTGTGTGGCTAGTTCAGAGAGGGTTGGACAAATTCAACCCAATATCAACAAATTCTTCAGGATAATGTTCAAGCATCAGTCACAAAGTTGAAGTCATGCAAGTGTTGGATATTCTAACAAGAAAATGACCCAAAACACAGTTCAAAATCTACAAAGGCATTCATGCAGAGGGAAAAGTACAATGTTCTGGAATGGCCGTCACAGTCCACTGACTTGAATATCATCGGAAATCTATGGGATGATTTGAAGCAGGCTGTCCATGCTTGGCAGCCATCAAATTTACTGAACTGGAGAGATTTTGTATGGAAGAATAGTCAGAAATACCTCCATCCAGAATCCAGACACTTGTCAAAGGATATAGGTGGCATCTAGCAGCCAAAGGGAGGCTCAGCTAAGTATTGATGTCATATCTCTGTTGGGGTGCCAAAATTTATGCACCTGTCTAATTTTGTTATGATGCATATTGCATATTTTCTGTTAATCCAATAAATTTAATGTCACTACTGAAATACTACTGTTTCCATAAAGCATGTCAGATATTAAAAGGAAGTTGCTTGGGACTTTCATTAGTTGTCAGTTATGATCATCAAAATTAAAAGAAATAATCATTTGAAATACATCAGTCTGTGTGTAATGAATACATCTAATATACAAGTTTAACTTTTTGAATGAAATTACTGAAATAAATCAACTTTGTCATGATATTCTAATTTTATAACCGGCACCTGTATTATTTCAAAAATTTCATAACGAAGGGTGATTGAAATGAGGAAGGCAAAAAAATACATAACTCTAAAACAGAGTAGAAGTTTATGAAAATTTACCTGCACATTACTTTTGATACCATGTAAGACTCTAAGGTCTTTCCGAAGTTCCATTGACCAACGGTGCTGTAATGATCCATCTATTCATTTTCTTAACCCACTTATCCTAGTGCAGGGTCACAGGAAAGCTGGGGTCAGTCTCTGCAATTGTAGGACACAATGCAGGGACAACACTTAGACACTTTTGCACAATTACAGGGAGAAAAACCAGCAGAACAGTTTGGCTGATGGTAATAAATATGGCATATTGTTTAGCTTGGTCCCTGCTTACAGTGAAATCGACATTCCTCATCAATCATTCAATGGAAATGACAGCAAGGAGCCGGGCATGTTGTGTGCTCCATGTTTTGTTTTTAAGAAATATGGCAACTTTCAACCACATGTGGAGTTCATATTAGCTACCCAGCAAAGAACGTTTCGTTAAGATGAATGTCTATGTGTTAGAATATCACATATTCCTTATTTTGTTTGTCAAAGTTCTGCCAAAGTGCAGCATCTGTAGAGCATCACAGCATAGTTGGTGAGATGCAGGAGGACAATGCAGCTTCAGGTGTAATCATGGAATCAGTCAGAGAAAATCAGGAGAATAACTCAGCATCTGTGCAGCCTGTGTTTTTATGTCAGGTGGTATACAACTTGTGAAAAGGCGCTATATATGCGCCCGACCTGACACAGACTAACAACGGAGGCACGTTAAAATCAACCAAATATGATTTATTTTTCTTCACTTGTGGGGCACGTCTTCCCAAGCACTAAGCACACCAAATAAGCCCAATGAAAGTCACCACAACACAAAGTAAAGCACACTCTTCATCACCTCTCCTTTTGGCAAGCGTTGTCCTCCTCCTCACGACTCATCTTCTGAGTGGTGGCTGCTGGCTCCTTTTATAAGGCACCCGGTAGTGCTCCGGGTGCTTGATTGCCGAGTTCCGGCTGCACTTCCGGGTGCATAAGGGCTCAGGAGTTTCAGCTGCAGCACCCCCTGGTGGCGCCTGCAGGACCCAACAGGGCTGCACCAAACTCCAATTCCCATGGAGCCCTGTGGACCGAGGCACAGCCCCAGCCCAGGAGGGTTGCCATCTAGCGTCCAGGGGGAGGTATTGAATACTCCATGGTTGCTCCTCCTTAACATATACTGAAGGGGCATCCCAGCTGGGCATAGACCCCAGCCATCCGCCACGAACTTTACTTACAAATCACTAGGAAATGTCTTGTGTACATGTGGCATAGTGTGTCTTCAAGGGGTTTGGTATGGAGAAAAGCTCAGTGCCAATTATTTATTCCTATCCGTCCATGGGCTCTTTTCAGACACAGGTATTGAATTGCATTCTGCTGGAGCTCTGAATTGTTTTGACTGTGATTTTCACTTAAAATCTATTATTTTAGCATTAGTCTGATGTCACTTACGGTATTGTCTCTTTCTGTCCCTATAGCACAAAGAAGACATCCAAAGAAGGCAACTGACTCTACCCCTTCCAGTTGGAGGACTCTGAATTGAAGACATTCACAGAAGGTGGCATCTTAGTGTAGACTGACGCTTGGCAGAGACAGAACTTCAATCCAGATATGAAAAGGCATTGTGAGACTGCAGAAACGACCCTTTATTTGAGTTTTGTGCCATCGAGCGCTGCTTGAGCTTGTTTTTGTTTAGGTTGAATAATCAGGGCGACAAAGTTTATGCCCCAAAATTTATTTGGATCCAGTGTAATACCTCACATGCCCACATACATCAGAATTTTTTCTAAATATTTAACTGATTCCTTTCAGTCTTGATTTATTATTGTAATGAACTTGGCACTCTGTTCAAGTCTTTTTCCTTCCTTGCACCCAGTGCTGTGGAGTCTGAAGTTCTGAACTTGAGTAAATTTTGCTAATTCAGAAAATGTGAAGTGGCAGGAATGAGGACCAGCATATCCCATCCGAGTTCATGGTTCTCTCTCAGTAAAGAGTGGAGTGCTTTCTCCAGGTTTGAGGTATCTGCCCTTAGTAGAGGAGTTCAAGTACAAGGTGGCGCAGGGAAACGGGAAATTTTGGAACTAGGTGTTGGCGACCCTGGGGCATTGGCAGTTGTTTGGGACCAATGCGACCCAAACATTAGTTATAATGGAGCAGTGGAGTGGTGCACAACGAGCATTCGCTGTGAAAGCCTTTTATAAGAATGGTGATAGCATGACTGCTGCGCAAAGAGAATTTTGGCATCATTATCAGTTAGGATGTCATGATCATATCGAAAACATGTGGTTTCAACAGGACAGAGCCACTTCGCATACTGCCCGATAATCGATGGCAGCTATTTGACTCACTGTTTGTGATTTTTTTTCTGTGGGGATATCTTAAAAGCCAAGTGTCCCACACACGTCCTGCAACCATTGCTGAACTAAAATGGAGGACTGAAGAGGAAATTGCTGGCATTCCTCTTGACATGTTACGTCGCTCAATGCAGGATTTCTACAACAGGCTGTCAGAGCGTGTACAGAGAAATGGACAACACCTTTATGATGTTTTCTTTAAAACATAAAATGAATATTGAATGACTATTGATTACCATCATTAAATGCATATTTTTATATATAATACGCCATTAGTTATAATGGAGCAGTGGAGTGGTGCGCAAACAAGCATTCACTGTGAGAGGCATTTATACGAATTGTGATAGTGTGACTGCTGCGCAAAGGGAATTGCGGCGTCACTACCAGTTATGATCGTGTCCCGTTTGCTTGTGTGATTGCAACACGGGGGTGTAATTTCAAAGAAACGGATTCAGCCTTAAAAAAGAAGGCCCTAGGTGGAGCCTCTTCGTATACTGGGGGCCTGACAATCGATGGCAGCTATTCGACGATTGTTTGGAAGGCGCGTCATTTCATGCAACGGTGACATCCATGGCCTCCGAGATCTCCACATCTCACTGTTTGTGATTTTTTTCCATCTTAAAAGCCAAGTGTACCGCGCACGTCCTGCAACCACTGCCAAACTAAAAAGGAGGATTGAAGAGGAATCGCTGGCATTCCTCTAGACATGTTACGTTGAGCAGTGCAGAATTTCCACAACAGGCTGTCAGAATGCGTACAGAGAAATGGACAACCCCTTCATAATGTTTTATTCCAAACATAAAATGAATATTGATTACCTTCGTTAATTGCATATCCTGTACATTTCATCATTAAATTTATTTTGTAATGTGTTTATTCGTGCATTGAGCGTCAACTGAAAATTTCCTGTTTCCCAGCGCCACCTTTTTATCTCGAGATCTTGTTTGTGAGGGTTCGAAAAAGGAAATGTGACATTGACAAGTGGATTGGAGTGGTGACAGCTGACCTGCAGGTGCTGTACTGGTCCATGGTGGTGAAGAGGGAACAAAGCATGAAGACAAAATTTCCGGTTTACTGGTCAATCTTGTCTTTACCTATCATCATGAACTATGGGTAATGCCCAAAAGCATGAGATCATGAATACAAGTGGTTGAAATGAGGTTTCTGGGCAGGCAGTTGGTCTGATATTCCATAGTTGGGTGAGAATCTCAGTGATTCAGGAGAGCCTCTGAGTAGAGCTGATGAACCCCTAAATCAAAGGAGTAATTTCAAGTGGTTTGGGTATGTCATAACAGTAGCTTCCCCTACAGCTGCTCCTAGAACATCCCACTGAGCCGAGGCCCGGCGGCAGACCCAGCAAACACTGGCCGGATCATACCTCTCAGATGGCTTGAGAATGCCTGGGAATTACCCGGAAAGAGCTGGAATCTGCAGCTGGAGACAGGAAGGTCTGGGCTGACTTGCTTGGCCTGATGCCACTTCAACCCTCACTAGTAAAAGCTGTAATTTAGATGAGAAAATGTATGGAAATTTTGAGTAGAAATCTTTACTTATCTTCAAATATATTATTTCAGTTATAAAAATTTGATTGTACAACTCCCAACATACATGATTCCTGAATTAAATCGTGCAAACGCACTTACTCCTGATGGACTTCTCTTCAGGCCAAGGCTGCTTCTTTCCTTGCATCCAGCAATGCCAGGATGGGGTCTGCATGACAGTCAAATTGGATTAAGCAGGTTTAGGGAATGGATGGGTGGATCTCCAAAGCTAGAATAAATTTTGTTTTATCCTCGGATTCTACCTAATAATTGTAACCTTTGGCCAGCACTAATATGCCCATTGCAAATACAAAGGTCACTTGGATCACCAACGCTCTGTGCCTTCCACACGTGTAACCGGGCAATCATGAGTATTTCTGGCCACTGGGAAATATTTCAAATGCAAATACTTAATATTTTCATTGAGTAGTGGTTTAGAACTCGATACAGGCTTAAGGAAATTGAGATTCTGTATACATGAATTGAAATTTCCATATAAAGCTTATTCTGAATACATTGGTAATAGCACTCCAAATGAGTCTTACTAATCCCCAATTTATATGTATGTGAAAAATGGCACAAGTATTCTCCTTTTTACATGCGGTGCTCAGATCCTGCAAATGGTCTGGACTGGCTAGGATCAGCAAACAAGCAGGGTGCATCACAAGATGCATATGAAGTTGGGCAAAAAAATAGGAAATCTCATAAGTGGTGCTGGCTTCCTGTCGGCAAAATGTTTTGATGCTGATTTGAAATCCCATTAGCAAAGTCACATGTCCTTCAAGAGGACAAGCAACCGCCCCCCCCACCCCATCATTCTAACACTCGTCTTCGACAGCTCAACTGAAATGTGCCCTCTTTCTTTGTATACACTGATGTTTCAGAGTAAGGCGTTGCTCTGACATGACTTCTGATTGTTAGTCAGAGTCTGGTTTGTGAAGGTTGGACCCCTGAACTGTTGGTTGACCTAATTTAATACTAGATGGACAACATCGATTTAATCAAGGTATCAGTGCATAATGAATGGAATAATGTTTTGGAATATTTCAATATCAAGGAAGACGGTTCAGACAAATAATTAGTTTAAAGCTTAAGCACCTTGGCATTGCTGTGGTTAACCCTTTGAACCCTGGCCTCCTCAGTGTTTTGGCACTATATCCCTAACCCTAACTATAACCCTAACTATTCTGAAAAACAAATATTTAGATGTATAAAAGTAAAATTTTATCATGTAATGATAATATGATGATAAGCCAAAATGTTATAAAAACAGAGTGATACTATAAAACAAGCTGCATCACTTTGAGTCTCGCAGTTTTCATCAATATAAGGTCCTGACACTAAAGCTGTGGCTTTAAGTGATCTCTTTTGAAACAGTTTTCAGTGCCTGACGCAAAGCACAAGAACACATCATGTGATTTTCACCGCCTTCCAATCAATAGCTGCTGATTAACTGTATATACTGCATCTCTGTTGTTAGTTATTAGCACTCAAACATAAGTAACATGATTGTTATAATTTGATACTAACCCTCACCTATTCTGTTTCTTTTCTCGGTACCCAAATGTGGCAATTGGTGCCACGGCCCACCTGCCAAGTTGTTTGCCTGCCTATGGTAAAGTCATCCCTGATGGAGTATCACAGGAATCATGGGAAAGAGGGGTCCTTTCATCTGAGCATCGTTTCAGCCGTGGCATGGCCAAATGGGGAGGCAGCTAGATGGATGAGGTCTCCAGGACTCTAAAAATATCCAAACCTAATTATGTCATATCATCTACTGTTAAACCGTACTTCTAAAATTTTTATTATTATGCTGTCTTAAGGAATTGTTCTGTATATTGTATTGTATTGACCCCCTACTTTTGACACCCACTGCACGCCCAACCTACCTGGAAAGGGGTCTCTCTTTGAACTGCCTTTCCGAGGTTTCTTCCATTTTTCCCTACAAGGTTTTTATTGGGTGTTTTTCCTTGTCTTCTCAGAGAGTCAAGGCTGGGGGGCTGTCAAGAGGCAGGGCCTGTTAAAGCCCATTGCGGCACTTCCTGTGTGATTTTGGGCTATACAAAAATAAACTGTATTGTATTGTAATAGCCGCATGTCTCCTCTTCCTCACGAGGCTCTCGCTTTGGACTCCTTCAAGTGCAGGGCAACCTAATGCAGGGACAGTGGCAAATAGATGGAGAGTTTGACTTGGGTGGGTACACCTGTCACACCGTAATGCAGATGTCCTAACGTGAGCTCATGGATGAAAGAAACCTCTCGTGGAGCAGAAAGGTTGCCGGTTAAACCAACATGGGGCGCTTACCCTGTGGTTTGTACGCGTGCAGATGAGACGTAAAAAACAGAGGTCCTTACTCTCTGTGGTCATTAAAGATCTCTGGACATCTTTCGAAAAGAGTTACAGTAGGTTTATCCTGATGCCTTGGCTAAATTGCACATCATGGCCCAGTCCATTTTGGCCCCCTGTCTCTATTTGGTTATCTCTTGTAGCTCTTCACCCCCTAAAAGCTAATGTGTGGTGCAATAAATAATAATGATAATAATTATTATGGTGGCACAGTGGTAGCGCTGCTGCCTCGTAGTAAGTAGACCTGGATTCGCTTCCCGGGTCCTCCCTGTGTGCAGTTTGCATGCTGTCCTTGTGTCTGCATGGGTTTCCTCCGGGTTCTCCGGTTTCCTCCCACAGTCCAAAGACATGCAGGTTAGGTGCATTGGCGATTCAAAATTGTCCCGTGTGGGTGTGTGTGCGCCCTGCGGTGGGCTGGTGCCCTGCCCGGGGTTTGTTTCCAGCCTTGCACTCTGTGTTGGCTGGGACTGGCTCCATTATTGTAAGAAGTAAAAGCTCTCTTTGCCTGCTTGTACTTCTCTGTGCATGCTACGCGCCTGTCTTTTTGAGCTGATCCTATGGCACTGAAATCCATTATTTATCCTTATGGATAGAAAACAAAACTGACCTGCGGCTAAAAAAAAAAGCAGAACAGCTTGTGTAAGTAGTGTATCTGGAAACTGTATTATTATGCTGGGAATTGTAGTGCTATGGAGCAGCCCTATTGGATACTATAGGTGCCACCGGGGGCACTGTGGGGATTTATGATCCCTGATTTCAAGACTTCCATTTGACACAGGAGTACTTCCAACAGTATATGCCCTAGAACTGGAGGAACTCCTGGGTCTTGGATTAAAGGAGTCCCTTTGCCTTGCCCAGGCGAGTTGGTGTCGGGTGGAAGAAGGACAAAGCTCACCTGGGAGGAGTAAAGGAATAAACAAAAGGGAAGAGAGAAAAGAATATTTATGTTTATGTAATGTGTGAATAAATTTTATGTAAGATTGTGCTTTAATAAATCCTGTGTTTTAACCTTGACTTGTGTCCGTAAAGCTGTGTCTGGGGTGCTGCAACACCTCCAAAAGGTCAGTGTATATATGTTACGGCCAAAACCTGACGTTCCGCCACATCCGTTTCACATTTTGGCCAAGAGGTGTGGCCAAAATCCGAATTACTAGAAATGACCAGCATATGTGCTACTTTGTTATATATATATATAACAACAGCAGCAATATGATATACAGAGATGGGCAAACATAGGTTTACAGCTGGAAAAAGACATGCAGGTTATGATTATTACAATAGCTTTATTAACTAAATAGCTTTATGAGCTTTATTAACTCCAAAGAATGGCACAGTGCACTTAGGTACAATCTCGTAAGTGCTCAAATTGCTGGCCAACATTATGTACACATTCTTGTAGTCTACCTGCTACAATCAAACCAAATTTAATAGTAATAATAAGAAGAAGACAAATTAGAAGACAAAGAATACAAATAAATAATATAATAATCAATAAATAAATAATACAAGAGTAAACTTTGTGGGGCGGCACGGTGGTGCAGTGGTAGCGCTGCTGCCTCGCAGTAAGGAGACCCGTCTGGGTTCACTTCCCGGGTCCTCCCTGCGTGGAGTTTGCATGTCCTCCCCGTGTCATGCGTGGGTTTCCTCCCACAGTCCAAAGACATTCAGGTTAAGTGCATTGATGGTCCTAAAGTGTCCCTAGTGTGAGTGTGTGTATATGTGCATGCCCTGCCCGGGGTTTGTTCCTGCCTCCCGTGACCCTGTGTTAGGATATGGCGTGTTGGAGAATGACTGACTGACTGATAAACTTTGTGTTTTCTCGTACTCACAACTGTAAACCTATTTTTGCCCACCCCTGTATATTCCCCCAAGATAAGTTCCAGCCCGGGCTGCGACACAATAAAGTGTGTTAAGCGAGTTTATTAATGGACGGCTGGACAGATAAAAGGCGTCATACCTGCTGCAGATGTGTGATCCCAAGTAAGCCACTTATCCTGACAATGCACAAAATACACAAATATTTATCAATGGTGCTATAAAATGAAGGTGCTATATAAATATTATTGATAGGAAAGGCATTTAACTGAAGTCGTGAATACAGATTCATTCGTAAGGCCAAAATTATAAAAAACAAGTGCTTTTAACACAACAACAGCAAAAAATACGCGTGATAACGTATTGAATGTTAAACGAAAATTGGATTTTTTTGGAAGAGCATTGAGATAAAGTGTAAAAATATCACATCCTGATTACATTTTCTAAGAAGAAACATCACAAAAAGGTGCTTAATTTTATTTTTTTTTTCTTTATCATTTCATGTTCTGTGATTTGGATGTTGACTGGATGAGTGACATGACTGAAATATATCTTTGTCTTCGACCTGAAAAGCCGCTGAAGCATCTCAAAGCATAAATATTTAAACTAGTTGAATACAGCAAAGCGGTTAAAAGGGTTTTACTGAAGCGTATCACACTATAAGTATAAGAATCAATATTTCTCTGGCTAAAAAATTGTGACAGCTGGTAAACCATTGTTGCCAACATTTATTCCCTATATTTATTTAACACTTAATTCAGTGCAGTTAGACTATCCTTACGGTATATGATGGATAGTTTACACCACAAACGCAGCCTTTATTATCCTCAAATAATACACTTAGCATCATTCAATGACATGTTCATATTTTTTTGAAGTTCGAAATGTCTAGAAAGGACACAGAGCTCTTGGAGTCCTCGACCAAGTTTACTGATAATGGGGTTATATTTTCAGCCTTGTACAGCTGACAGGTGTTCATCCTTCACTGTGAAATAATCCGAGCTTACAGTGGGTGTCAGCGGAAGTGTATGAGGCCCTCGGTGATACTGATATCATGCTGGAGTGATTAATTAAATTGAAAGACAATTCCATCAGACTTCGGTTGGCTCTTTTCAAAGCTAACAGGTTTGCTGTAGTTACTAAAATGATTGCCTTGCTCAGTTACGGGCCGACTTTGTTCAGTAAAACCCCGGATTGCTTTTGATGAGAGTTCAGTCAAGAATTACCCAGACTTTTGTGATAGTTTTGTTTGGGCTGGCTGGACGGCTTTCCCCAAGCACATGTGAAAACACGGAGTGTCGGTGGTAACGGTGGTAAAGTTTCAACCTTGAACGCTCAGTTTCTAGGAAATGAACAGAGCTGCTTGCTTTCCATTTGCACCAAAGAGCGGCAGCGAGCATTGATCTGCTTCTTCATGGCCAGCGTTGACTCAAAAGCTGAAATCCTCGTCGGTTCATCAGAATCACGGTATGGATTTGCCCAGTGCTGTCTTTGGTAATGGATTTGGAGGGGCTTCCCGCTATATATACTGCTCAAAATAATTAAAGGCACACGTTTTAATCCGAGTTTAACATCAAGTCAATGAACCTTCTGGGCTATCGATCTGGTCAGTGAAGTATCAGAGGGGGCTTGTTAATCAGTTTCAGCTGCTTTGGTGCTCTAGAGGGGCAACAATGAGACGACCCCCAAAACAGGAATGAATGGTTTAACAGGTGGAGGGAGGCCGCTGACATTTTTCCCTCCTCATCGGTTTTGTCACTCATTTTGCATTTGGCTACAGTCAGTGTCACTACTGGTAGCATGAGGCCATACCTGGACCTTACAGAGGTGGCACAAGTAGTCCAGCTTCTCCAGGATGGCACATCAATACGTGCCTCCCATTGCCAGAAGGTTTGCTGTGTCTCCCAGCACAGTCTCAAGGGCATGGAGGAGATTCCTGGAGACAGGCAGTTATTCCAGGAGAGCTGGATTCGCCCCTCATAGAAGGTCCTTAACCCATCAGCAGGATTCACCGGTATTTGCTCCTTTGGGGTAAGGAGGAACAGGATGAGCACTGCCAGAGCCTACAAAATGACCTCTAGCAGGCAGGCCCCTGGTGTGAATGTCTCTGACAAAACAATCAGAAACATATTTCTTGAGGGTGGCCTGAGGGCCCGACGTCCTCTAGTGGGCCCTGTGCTCACGTCTTGGCACCGTAGAGCTTGATTGACATTTTCCATGGAATACTAGTATTGGCAGGTCCACCACTGGTGCCCTGTGCTTTTCACAGATGAGAGCAGGTTAACTCTGAGCACATGTGACAGACATGAAAAGGTCTGGAGAAGCCGTATAGAATGTTATGCTGGCTGTAACATCATTCAGCATGACTGATTTGGTGGTGGGCCAGTGATGGTATATCTGGGGAGGCATATCCATGGAGGGATGCACAGACCTCTACAGGCTAGGCAACGGCACCTTGACTGCCATTAGGAATCGGGATAAAATCCTTGGACCCATTGTCAGTCCCTATGCTGGTGCAGTGGCTCCTGGGTTCCTTGACCTCATGTGACGAGAGTATGTAGGCAGTTCTGGTCGGATGAAGGAATTGATACCATTGACTGGCCCCCACGCTCACTCACCTGAACTCAATCCAATAGAACACCTCTGGTGGGACATTATGTTTCAGTCCATTCGACACCTCAGACTGTCCTGGAGCTCAGTGATGCCCTGGGGTCCAGATCTGGGAGGAGATCCCCCAGGACACCATTTGTCATCTCATTAGGAGCATGCATTCCCCCCGACGTTATCAGGCATGAATGCAAGCACGTGGTGAGGGGGCCATACAGATTTTTGAGTACGATTTGGAGTTGCTGCAATGAAATTTCAGCAAAAATGGACTTACCTACTGCATCATTTTTTCTGTTTGATTTTTGGGGTGTCTTTGAATTCAGCCCTCTGTAGGTTGATCATTTTCATTTCCATCAAACGATGTGGCTGCCATCCTTTCGTTCCTCACACATCACCGTCTCAGTCCATAGCAGTAGAGGTAGCCAGCAGGATTTTTTTTCCCCTTTGAGATCTGATGTGTTCTGAAAGTGTTTTTTTTTTTTTGAGCTGTTTATTTTTTTAACTTACTATAATAATCATTTTTGTCTGTCAGTCTATACTCAATAATCCATAGTGACAAAGTGAATACATGTTTTCATAAAAGTGCAAACTTATTAAAATCAAGACTCCACACAGACAGCGAGCAGGGGTGGTTTTCTAGTTCAGTGTGCTGGTCCTATGAGGCTGCAGTGTTAACAACTACTCTATTGTGTCACCATCATTCATTTATTCAACAAAAGCAACAATTTATTTCTTGTATAGCCCAAAATCACTCAATGAATGCCTCAATAGGTTAGAAATAAAAACTCCCAAAACACAAAAGAACATTCAAAATTCATCCCATAAACGTTTTTCACATTTTCAATTTTTATTAAAAACACACCAAAAATTGGAATCTACCTAATTTTATATTTCACAGAATTATTTCTGGTGAAAAGAAACAGCCTTGGCAGAGTCTAACAACCTCAGGGAACTAATTCAACTTAACTCAAGTATTCATACACACAATACAATACAATACAATACAATTTATTTATTGCATAGCCCCAAATCACACAAGGAGCGCCACAATGGGCTTTAACAGGTCCTGTCTTTTGACATACCAGCCTTGACTCTCTAAGAAGGCGAGAAGTATTTCCCAGGGAAAAATATCAGGAGTGGTCTCCCCTATACTCAGTGTGAAGAAAAGAGACCAGATAGACAGATTAAGGGTTTGGGAACCGTCCCCATATACTGTCGGTGAACCAATCAAGTCACTGTATCGTACAGCACGGTAAAAGTTGTAATATATATTCGACAAACATGTTGGAAAGACGGCTGAATTTATGGTGGATAAACCGGAAATTGGTGCAGTGAGGAGATGATGTGAACAGAAGGTGACGGAGGTGATGTCATTGAAGGGCGACCAGAGGTGAAGTCATCAAGGGATGGTTGAAATGTGGAAGTTCTTCCCATGACAGGATCGTGTTGTGGTGTAGAATTCACGTAACTGGGATGCGTTTGGTCTTCGGTTTTTCTGGTGAAAAAAAGAGAGAACCATTAGTACGCCGTCTTAGATCCCTGTCTGGTGAGTTTTCCCGCTCCATCGGTCCTTTTGGCTGCCCCCTAATCGTGCATATGTTGACATTAGATATGGGGATGGATATTTGAGGAGTAAACTGCAAGACACTGATTATATTTTTATGTTATGTGCTTTAAAGAATCATCAGCAACAAATCAAATCACATTATTAATTTATTGAACAATTATTATAAAAGTAAAGTTGAATAAATTGGACTCTGCAGCTGCATGAATAAAAGGTAAAGAGCCACTTCTGATTAACGGAAATAGCCCAAAAGTTGATAGATATCTACATTTCGCACCTAATACTTGTATGCAAAATTTGGTTGACCTAAGTGAAAGAGTACTCAAGTTATCGTGTTTACACACTGACAGACAGACATTCAGACATAATTCCAAAAATGTTATTTTCTGACTCAGGGATGTCTAAAACGTCGAGATTTATCAAAATCTCAAAATGGTATTTTTGGAGGATTCCAATACTTTCCCTGCACTTCGAATACGAGAAAGTCAGGGAAGTCTAAAACATCGAGATTCATCAAAATATCGAAATGGTATTTTTGGAGGATTCCAATACTTTCCCTGCACTTCGAATACGAGAAAGTCAGGGAAGTCTAAAACATTGAGATTCATCAAAATATCAAAATGGTATTTTTTGGAGGATTCCAATACTTTCCCTGCACTTCGAATACGAGAAAGTCAGGGAAGTCTAAAACATTGAGATTCATCAAAATATGAAAATGGTATTTTTTGGAGGATTCCAATACTTTCCCTGCACTTCGAATACGAGAAAGTCAGGGAAGTCTAAAACATTGAGATTCATCAAAATATCAAAATGGTATTTTTTGGAGGATTACAATACTTTCCCTGCACTTTGAATACGAGAAAGTCAGGGAAATCTAAAACATCGAGATTCATCAAAATATCGAAATGGTATTTTTGGAGGATTCCAATACTTTCCCTATACTTCATATATGAGAAAGTAAAAAAAGCGCAATTCAAAGAGAAACCCTTTTTCAGGTAGGCTGGACATGCAGTAGTTGTCAAAAAAAGGGGGTAAATACAATACAAGACACAGAACAGAGCACAAGTAATCCTCAGTACAATATAATAGTCCAATAGAAATATTACAAGTACAGAGCAGAATTCAACATTAGATGATATCACATAATACGAGTTGGATTGTGTAGCAGCTAAGATGAGGGTCAGCACTCCCATATCAGAGGTCATGGATCTTTTGGAAGTAGATTACTCTCTCCAGGTGAAGGGGGAACAATTGTTCTTAGTGATGAAGTTTGTGTGTCTTAGGATCTTCTTCACAAGTGACAGAAAATAAAACTTGGGATCAACAAGCAGATTTAAGAGACAGCAGAAGATGTTCTGCAGTTGCGTTACTGGTCCGTTGCAGTGAAGTGGGAATCTTGAATCCAAAGGGAGAACTCTTGGTTTAACTGATCAATCTACATCTCTGTCTTCATCTATGGTCATGAGCTGTGGGTAGTAACCGAAAGAATGAGATCATGAATATAATTACGTTTCTTCACAGGGTGGCTGAGTTTGACACCCAGGTTGACCTCAGAGTCAAGTCCATGCTCAAAGGGAGCCAGTTGAGGTGGTTTGAGCACGTCCTAAGGATGCTGTTCCAGGCACAACCCACTTGGTGGAGATCATGTCACAGATTCAGAAGCATGGTGGAGGTATTATATCTCTTGGCTGGCTTAGGAACACCTGGGAATTCCCCAGGAAGAGCGGAATCTGTACCTGGGGACTTGGAAGTGTAAGCTGACCTGCTGCCACCTTAACCCAAACCTGAACAGTTAACATAATGAAATGAAATGAGATAATAATCATCCAGTTATTCTCCAATCCTTCTGCTCCATAGCCTTAACAGACATTTGGCCTCACAGTTTTGAATTGGGTTTAATTGGTGTGATCATAATGTTATGTTATGTTATGTTATGTTATGTTATGTTATGTTATGTTATGTTATGTGATGTGTTAGAGACACCACGTAGGGACTGGCATCCCAGTCGGAGCTGTATTGGAACCCTTACGCAGCTGTGACACCTGGAAGGACAGGGGAAGACAATTTATTTTGAGCATTGTCCTCTGCAGTCCGCTAGATGGCAGCCCCCCCAGGGTTACAGCACCACTACAGATTTCCACAAAGCACAATTAGAACTTTAGTCCTTTGGCTCAGTCCTGTTGGTTTCCATGGGTGCTGCCAGGTTTGCTGAGGGGACTAGCGAGCCCTACTATGTCAGTCTCCAACCTCACCCCAAAGTGCTCCATAGCCACAGTTTTGGGACACTGGAAGTACTCCCGGGTCTTGCATAAAAGGGGCCGCCTGCCTCAACACAAGGAAACAGAGTCGGGAGGAGAAAAAAACACCTTGCCGGAAGAGTGGAGGAGAGACGACAGAGCATTGCAGAGTTGTAGTGTGGGAAACGCTTCATTGTGTAAGAATTTTGCAACATAAAATCCTTTGTTCATTGGAGAACTTGTGTCCGAGCCTATGTGTCGAGAGTTTGGGGAGCTGCAGCTTCCTCAGGGGACCACATACTGTATATTATGCTATGTTATGTTATGTGATGTGTTAGAGACACCACGTTGGGACTGGCATCCCAGTCGGAGCTGTATTGGGACCCTTACCCAGCTGTGACACCTGGAAGGACAGGGGAAGACAATTTATTTTGAGCATTGTCCTCTGTAGTCCGCTAGATGGCAGCCCCCCCAGGGTTACAGCACCACTACAGATTTCCACAAAGGACATTAAGAACTTTAGTCCTTTGGTTCAGTCCTGTTGGTTTCCATGGGTGCTGCCAGGTTTGCTGAGGGGACAAGCGAGCCCTACTATGTCAGTCTCCAACCTCACCCCAAAGTGCTCCATAGCCACAGTTTTGGGACACTGGAAGCACTCCCGGGTCTTGCATAAAAGGGGCCGCCTGCCTCAACACAAGGAAACAGAGTCGGGAGGAGAAAAAAACACCTGGCCAGAGAAGAGACAACAGAGAATTACATTGTTGTGGTGCGGGAAACGCTTCATTGTGTAACAATTTTGCACAATTAAAGCCCTATGTTCATTGGAGAACTTGTGTCCGAGCCTATGTGTCGAGAGTTTGGGGAGCCCCTAGGGGACCACATATGTTACATTATATTATGTTATAAATACACAAGAGATAAAACCTGAGCTACACACTTAGTCTAGTTCATGCATACAGGAATTTTAAAAACATAAAATGGAAATGTAAGATTAATAATGACTAGATTACATGCATCCTCATTGTGTTCTTAGATGGTCTTAATCTTTTTTGAAGCAGTACCTACTATAAAAGAAGTCTAATTTACAAACTCTGAGCTATTATTGAAATATTAACAGCTTAAAAAGGCCTTCTAGTAAACTAAGCATGATTTACGACTTTCTGCACGGGCCCAGATACGTGTGAACGTCTGTCAGTCCTCTGCTTTACACGCTTACTTTTTCTTTCCTATCATCAAACCTCAGTTCCCCTCAACTGGGTTAGCAGATGTCTGCACAAAGCATCTGTTTACATTAGCAGTGTAATTGCAGTGATAATAAGCTCATTGATTTAGTATCTAAGGAAATAGTCAATCAGGACACCACATTTGTCTTACTTTTCTTGACAGTTGGTCTTCTAATTTAAATAGACAGTGTCAGTTTCCAGCCATTATTTCTTGGGAGTGAGGCAGCAGGTTGTGATTATAAAACGTCTAGTCTGCCAAAGTCCAATGAGTGATAGAAGTGAGACAAACATAGCTGGACTGCTGTCCCCGTGGCAGATACACTTACTGAAATAAATGTGCCAATTTGTTTGCTGAGGCAACTCCTCTATTTATTCACTATTGCCGTGTCAAACATCCTCAGCCTCTGAGAGTTACAACAATGCCTTCTGACTGAAGGTGTTGAAAAATTCAAAATGACCCGCATCCTTGGAGCACACTACTTGGCACAAGGTTAAGTACTGAAACTCAAGGTGGCCTGTGTGTAAATATCCCTTCATTCATCAGCTGTCTAAATTTTAAAGCCACGATTTTGTAAAAAACAAATGGCTGCCTGTTCCAGAGAGTTAAAGGTATTTTCTGATACTTACCTTTAAACTTGTGTAAAGCTGCAATTGAGTAATATTCCATTTCTGCATCATCTGCATTACCTTCCTGTAGAACAACAATATTCTTTTTAAAATTGTATTCCTAGCTTACAAAGCACTACATGATAAATCCTCACTGTTTTTAACAGGTTTGACGAATTGCTCTCCGTCCGATAGAGTTCTTTGTTCTAATGATGCTCATCTCTTATCTGTCCAACATACTGGTATTAAATGTTACTTTACTCTCAAACGTTGGAGCGCTCATCCCAGCACCATTAGACTGGTGCAGTTCTTAGAGGTCTTTAAATCAAGACTTCTGTTTCAGCAAGCTGTTATTGTACATTTGCTTAGATTCTTCTTTAAATTGTTCATGAAATTTATATTATAGTCTTGTCTAATGGTTTCCTCCGGGTACTCCGGTTTCCTCCCACAGTCCAAAGACATGTAGGTTAGGTGCATTGGCGATTTTAACTTGTCCCTAGTGAGTGCTTGGTGTATGGGTGTGCCCTGCGGTGGGCTGGCACCCTGCCCGGGGTTTGTTTCCTGCCTTGCACCCTGTGTTGGCTGGAATTGGCTCCAGCAGACCCCCATGACCCTGTAGTTAGGATACAGCGGGTTGGATAATGGATATGTCTAATGTGGTATGTTTCCAGATTTTTATTATTGTTTCATATTTTTTATAATTTTTTGTCAATGGGAGCTGAAATAAAAACTTTGATATCTGGATGACTCTATCAAGGCAACAAAGCCAACCGCAGTGTCAGTGAGAAAGTGACGGCTAACCAGCAAGTGATGAGCAGTGCCTGGTTGTCTCCACACATACCACTCAGAATTAAGGCCAAAAAGTTCTATCTTGGTCTCATCAGACCAGAGAATCTTATTTCTTACCATCTCAGAGTCCTTCAGGTGTCTTTTAGCAAACTCCATGCAGGCTGTCATGTGTCTTACCTCTCCTCAGTGTGTGGAGGCAACCAGGCACTGCTCATCACTTTTCCAATACAGTCCCCACAGTGAAGCATGGCGGTGGCAGCATCATGCTGTGGGGGTGTTTTTCAGCTGCAGGGACAGGACAACTGGTTGCAATCGAGGGAAACATGAATGCAGCCAAGTACAGGGATATCCTGGACAAAAACCTTCTCCGGAGTGCTAAGGACCTCAGACTGGGCCAAAGGTTTACCTTCCAACAAGACAATGACCCTAAGTACACAGCTAAAATAACGAAGGAGTGGCTTCACAACAACTCTGTGACTGTTCTTGAATGGCCCAGCCAGGGCCCTGACTTAAACCCAATTGAGCATCTCGAGAGACCTAAAATGGCTGTCCACCAACGCTTTACCATCCAACCTGACAGAACTGGAGAGGATCTGCAAGGAGGAATGGCAGAGGATCCCCAAATCCAGGTGTGAAAAACTTGTTGCATCTTTCCCAAGAAGACTCATGGCTGTATTAGCTCAAAAGGGGACTTCTACTAAATACTGAGCAAAGGGTCTGAATACTTAGGACCATGTGATATTTCGGTTTTTCTTTTTTAATAAATCTGCAACAATTTCAAAAATTCTTTTTTTGTCTGTCAATATGGGGTGCTGTGTGTACATTAATGAGGAAAAAATAATTTAAATGATTTTAGCAAATGGCTGCAATATAACAAAGAGTGAAAAATTGAAGGGGGTCTGAATACTTTCCGTACCCACTGTATATATATATATATATATATATATATATATATATATATATATATATATGTTCTCGGTGCCAGGGAGGACAGATGGGCATCTTGGCTAGACGATGGAATAAGGTTCAACAAACCTCCAATGATGAGTGAAACCTTTGGACGACGTTTTCCCTTGCCTGGACGCGGGTCACCGGGGCCCCCCTCTGGAGCCAGGCCTGGAGGTGGGGCTCGATGGCGAGCGCCTGGTGGCCGGGCCTGCACCCATGGGGCTCGGCCGGGCACAGCCCGAAGAGGTAACGTGGGTCCTCCTCCCCATGGGCTCACCACCTATGGGAGGGGCCAAGGAGGTTGGGTGCAGTGTGAGTTGGGTGGTGGCGAGGCGGGACCTTGGCGGTCTGATCCTCGGCTACAGAAACTGGCTCTTGGGACGTGGAATGTCACCTCTGAAGGGAAGGAGCCTGAGCTAGTGCGAGGTCGAGAGGTTCCGCTAGATATAGTCGGACTCACCTCACGCACAGCTTGGACTCTGGAACCAATCTCCTTGAGAGGGGCTGGACTCTCTACCACTCTGGAGTTGCCCCCGGTGAGAGGCGCCGAGCAGGTGTGGGCATACTTATTGCCCCCCGACTCGGAGCCTGTGCATTGGGGTTTACCCCGGTGGACGAGAGGGTGGCCTCCCCGCCTTCGGGTGGGGAAGGGTCCTGACTGTTGTTTGTGCGTATGCCAACAGCAGTTTGGAGTATCCACCCTTTTGGAGTCTCTGAGGGGTTGCTAGAGGGCATACCTTCTGGGATTCCCTCGTTTTGCTGGGAGACTTCAATGCTCCCTGGGGCAATGACAGTGAGACCTGGAAGGGCGTGATTGGGAGGAATGGCCCCCCCGATCTGAACCCGAGCGGTGTTTTGTTATTGGACTTCTGTGCTCGTCATGGATTGTCCATAACGAACACCATGTTCAAGCATAAGGGTGTTCATATGTGCACTTGGCACCAGGACACCCTAGGCCTCAGGTCGATGATCGACTTTGTGGTCGTGTCGCCGGACTTGCGCCATATGTCTTGGACACTCGGGTGAAGAGAGGGGCGGAGCTGTCAACTGATCACCACCTGGTGGTGAGTTGGCTTCATGGTGGGGAAGATGCCGGTCAGACCTGGTAGGCCCAAACGTGTTGTGAGGGTCTGCTGGGAACGGCTGGCAGAGTCCCCTGTCAGAAGTAGCTTCAACTCCCACCTCCGCAGAACTTCAACCACGCCCCGAGGGAGGTGGGGACATTGAGTCCAATGGGCCATGTTCCGTGCCTCTATTGTTGAGGCGGCTGACCGGAGCTGTGGCCGCAAGGTGGTCGGTGCCTGTCGTGGGGGGAATTCCCCCACCCGCTGGTGGACACCGCGTGAGGGATGCCGCAAGCTGAAGAAGGAGTCCTATAGGACTTTTTGTCCTGTGGGTCTCTGGAGGCAGCTGATAGGTACCGCAGGCCAAGCGAACGCGGCTTCGTTGTTGCTGAGGCAAAACTCGGGCATGGGAGGAGTTTGAGAGGCCATGGAGAACGACTTTGGACGGCTTCGAGGAGATTCTGGTCCACCGTCCGGCGCCTCAGGAGGGGAAGCAGTGCAGTGTCAACACCGTATATGGTGGGGATGGTGCGCTGCTGACCTCACTGACGCTTAGGGTCGGTGGGAGGAGTACTTCAAGACCTCCTCAATCCCACTAACATGCCTTCCACGAGGAAGCAGAGCCTGGGGACTCTGAGGTGGGCTCTCCCATCTCTGGGACTGAAGTCACCGAGGTGGTCAAAAACTCCTTGGTGGCAGGGCCCCGGGTGGATGAGATACCGAGTTCCTTAAGGCTCTGGATGTTGTAGGACTGTCTTGGTTGACACGCCTCTGCAACATCGCATGGACATCGGGACAGTGCCTCTGGATTGGCAGACGGGGTGGTGGTCCCCTCTTTAAAAGGGGACCGGAGGGTGTGTTCCAACTATAGAGGGATCACACTCCTCAGCCTCCCTGGAAAAGTCTATTCGGGGTTCTGGAGAGGAGGGTCCCGGATAGTCAACCTCGGATTCAGGAGGAACAGTGTGGTTTTCGCCCTGGTCGCGGAACAGTGGACCAGCTCTTCACCCTTAGCAGAGTCCTGAGGGTGCATGGGAGTTTGCCCGACCGGTCTACATGTGTTTTGTGGACTTGGAAAAGGCATTCGACCGTGTCCCTCGGGAATCCTGTGGGGGTGCTCGGGAGTATGGGGTACCGGACCCCTGATAAGAGCTGTTCGGTCTCTGTACAACCGTGTCAGAGCTTGGTCCGCATTGCCGCAGTAAGTCGAGCCCGCTTCCAGTGAGAGTTGGACTCCGCCAGGGCTGCCCTTTGTCACCGATTCTGTTCATAACTTTATGGACAGAATTTCTAGGCGCAGCCAGGGTGTTGAAGGGGTCCGTTTGGTGGACTCAGGATTGGGTCACTGCTTTTGCAGATGATGTTGTCCTGTTTGCTTCATCAGGCCGTGATCTTCAGCTCTCTGGATCGGTTCGCAGCTGAGTGTGAAGCGGCTGGGATGAGAATCAGCACCTCCAAATCCGAGAGCATGGTCCTCAGCCGAAAAGGGTGGAGTGCCCTCTCAGGGTTGGGGAGAGATCCTGCCCCAAGTGGAGGAGTTCAAGTATCTCGGGGTCTTGTTCACGTGTGAGGGAAGAATGGAGCGTGAGATCGACAGGCGGATCGGTGCGGCATCCGCAGTGATGCGGGCTCTGCATCGGTCTGTAGTGGTGAAAAAGGAGCTGAGCCGTAAGGCAAAGCTCTCAATTTACCAGTCGATCTACGCTCCTACCCTCACCTATGGTCATGAGCTATGGGTAGTGACCGAAAGAACGAGATCGCGAATACAAGCGGCTGAAATGAGTTTCCTCCGCAGGGTGTCTGGGCTTTCCCTTAAGGATAGGGGGAGAAGCTCAGTCATCCGGGAGGGGCTCAGAGTAGAGCCGCTGCTCCTCCGCATCGAGAGGAGTCAGATGAGGTGGCTCGGGCATCTGATCAGGATGCCTCCTGGACGCCTCCCTGGTGAGGTGTTCCGGCACGTCCAACTGGGAGGAGGCCCCGGGGAAGACCCAGGACACGCTGGAGGGACTATGTCTCCCGGCTGGCCTGGGAACGCCTTTGGGATTCTCCCGAAGAGCTGGAAGAAGTGGCCGGGAGAGGGAAGTCTGGGCCTCTGCTTGCTGCTGCCCCGCGACCCGACCTCGGATAAGCGGAAGAGAATGGATGGATGGATGGATGGAATGACTGTGAGAAGGTGCCAGGGGATGGACAAGCAAAGGCTGGAGGCCAAAAGCAGTTCCATCCCCCTTACATTAGGTGGCAGTCCCAGTTTGGACACCCGGAGGGCTTCATGGGAAATGCAGTCCAGAAGTTCATCTCTGTTGGAATCAATGGGTGACGTTTAGCTGTCAGGGGAGGACAACCCTGGATCTCAAGCAACTCGGATGTGCTCCCAACAAGTCAAGCAAAGTCACCAAAAGCCATTCCAGGTCCAGAATAAAAGGAGCCTACTGTCTTACCTCGAGGAGTCAGAGTTGGGAGGCAGTGGCAGTAACACTCAACTGTAGGTGGAAGAACGGAAACGGTTTTGGCTGTGCCTTATTATAAAAAAGTGCTTGGTCGATTAAAAATCCATTACTTGAATCTGTGATGGTGTTGGGAATTAGTGGCTCAGCAGATTGGGGTTTGGTAGTGCCTCCCAGTAGTTAATATTATATATATATATAGTAACAAAGGAGCTATATAGACGCCTGACCCGACACAGAAAGACACGGAGGCACGTATAAAAAGTACAAAAGGCTTTTATTTTTCTTCAGCTGTGGGACACGTCTTCCCCGTGCCACACAGCCCAAACACAGTCCCAAAAGCACCAAACACAAACAGTTCTCCACCTCGCTCCACCACTCCTCCCAGACAAGCTTCCTCTTCTTCCTCCCAACTCTGGCTCGTCGAGTGGTGGTGGCTGGGGCTGAAGACTCATCCAGCCGGGCTGTGGGAAGCAGACGGTCACCCCGGGCCCCAACCCAGCTGTGAAGGACTCCATCTCCCATGGAGCCCTGCGGGCGGTTGGTGAATCACCGTCAGCCAGGGAGGCTGCCACCAAGCGTCCCGTGGGAGGTATTGGACTGCCCATTGTGGCTCCCCCGGAACATAAGCAGCAGAGGCGTCCCTGCCGGGCATGGGACCCGGCTATCCTTCACAATATATATATATATATATATATATATATATATACATATATACATATATGTATATATATGTATATATATGAGGAACATTCAAAAAGTTTTTTAACTCTAATTATTAAGAATTTCAAAAACAAATGACATCACTTTTCTACATAGTCACCTTCCTTTGTGATGCAATTTTCCCAGCGTTGTACCAACTTTTTAATGCCCAATTACTACTCCTCCCACTTTTGCCGTTTCCAATGAAAATATAAAAGTGCAGAAACTTTTTGAATGTCCCTCGGATAGATAGATAGATAGATAGATAGATAGATAGATAGATAGATAGATAGATAGATAGATAGATAGATAGATGCCCTCAGAGTTTTAAAAGCAATATTATACATTCAAGCGCACTGTGAGCAGCGATTTAAAAAATAGCTTTAAAAACCCACAAATGTCCATTTTATACTGTGAAACAGAGCAAAAGTACCCCAATTAGATGAGAAAATCACGGAGCTGGAAACACTAAAAGTAGCACTGTAAAATGTTAGAAGTGTTTTGCCTTTTTGCAAAATCATTACAGTCGCTTTTACTCTCCAGCAGGGGTCTGCAGAGTCGATTGTGGAGGGCTTCAGTGGCTGCAGGTTTTTGTTTTAACCCAATTGCTTAATTAACTTGAATTTAATCCTTGTCCTTAATTAATTTATGGCTGTTACGCTTAAGCTGGAGTCACTACCCTGGTTTATATTAAAATTTCTTTTGTTGTACTTTTTGTTCATTTTTGGTGTTTTGGTTATTATCTTAAAAATGAATGTTGTTATTTATGTTTATTATTTGTATAGTTATGTGTCTTTCATCACTTCGGCTTTGGTTTCTATATGTGAATGCTGGTTCTGCCATGGCCCCAGTGTTTTGTGGGCGGTTCCCCAAGAGGCGGGGCCACACGTCAATCTTGACAGTGGAGTGACAGCACCAAATGCTGTAAAGTCTCATGGGATTTGCAGTCCCTCTGTGGTGTACTGTATGTGTTTGGTGATTGTGAGTTTTTCCTTCTTGCTCTTTGCTTACTCTTTGCATTTACTGGCTTTTCAACTCTTTTGCTTCTGTTTTAGGACCCTGATATCTGGTTGATGTGTTGGGACTTGGTTGCCTAGGATTACCTTGTTGGCAAATCTTTTTTTTTTCTATAACAATAAACAGAATATAGCTTGGCAAAATGGTGGGCTTATCATAACTCTACCCGCCGCGCCTGCTTTGAGCAGAGAAGCGGGTAAGAAATGTATCCTTACTTTTGGAAAAATCAATGATATAATGTATTATTTCCCATTTACTTCTGTTGTCAAAAAAGTTGGCCAATTTGGTGAGAAAATCAAAGATCTGGCAGCCCTCAGCATTCCTCAGAAACACAGAAGGCCTGTTGTCTTAAACCAAAGCCTCTACTACTTCAAAGTGGACAAGTTCACTAATTTTTAAGGCTTGTTTTCATGCTGGGAACCAAATACCTAATAGCTATACTTTAAAATGTGAGAACTGGCTATTTTTATAATTTAAATTTGTAAAACAGAAAGCAATTTCAGGAGGCAAATAATTATCTACTGTACTATGATTGTGATGTCAACTTGAAAACATATTCTTTAACAAGCAAGGCTATAAAAATTAGCATAAGTACGATGCTTGAGTAATAATTGACGTCTCATTATGAAAGTGGATTGGAACAAAAACCTGCGGTCCCCCAAAACCAACTCTGGAGACCCCCCCGCTCTAAAGTGATGACCATATATACATACTGTAGATATAAAAATGGGGGAAATATAATTATGGATTATTCCACTTCATTTTGCTTAATAGAAATATTGGCCTGCAATACTTTAATACTAAAATTGCAGTTTTATGCAAGGAAAGTTATGCGTAAGACACAACATCTTAAACATCCAAAATGGCCACACTTAGCCCTTTAACTAATAATTGTTTTGTCTTTTTAGGTTGGATTATCTGTTGCAAAAACTTATCCCTAATACAATTGATTTACCTGCTGACTGATTATGTGCCAAAATGAAATCTTAACAATAGGCCGCTGGGTTTCGTGTACCAACATGTGATTTTTAGATAACTAACATAACACTAAACTGAAACAGCAACAAAACAAGCCTTGTCTTTTTTTTTTCTAAGATGTGTATTCGTTTACATACAAGATTACAGCTTAACTTACTTATCAAGGCTTTCTTGTTGTTAGCATCCTTTAAATAAAGAGCTGGAGCCATCCTAAAAGTGGGGGAAAATCCGTATTATTTGAGACTGTCCTACTGTGAAAGTGAAGTTCACGGTCTTCTTGTCTTATTATGAGCTGAGCTTGAAACCGCAATAAATTAGAAAAACATGTATGGCGAATTATTCATATCAATGAAGTGGTCAGAACAAGCCTTTAAGCGTCACATCTGCAAGATGCTGTTCAGTAACCCACCATGTCGTACGATTTCCATTGAATGAAAAGACAGCAAATGCTCGAGCCATTGAGATCAATACTCAGCCATTATGTTAGCAGAAGAGGCAGCAAATCACATTTACTTGGATTGTCAGGCACATTATTATAAGCAGATGGCAGTCCTTGCAATACAATGTAGACAAGAAAAGAGTGGCATCAGTCTAAATTAGAATCTATAATGCTAATACGCAACTTGCAGTTTTGATACAAACTGGAGTACATTCATCTTTTAAGTGACTCTTCCATGAGCGAGCGTTTTCAGCTCCTGTTTCCACCCAAGCGGGACACAAAGGCTCTGATTGCTCCCTAGTGTTTTAAGCCCACTTATGAAGAGTGTTTAAGGTCTGGATTCAATTAAAAGTACTAATGGTGCTTAATCTGACTCTCTTTATTATGCACTGGGCATCTGCATGGTGTCTAGGGTCATACACGTTATTTGTGCTACAAATTGACATTATCATTAAGACGACAACATTCAAAGTTTGTCACAGAAAAACGACATTGGAATATTTTACTGTTAATATGATAATTGAAGACAAGCTATAGGTGTAAGATTGCATATTAAAAATACATTTAATTCATTAATTTTCCAAAGCTAGTTTGCAGGGTATAGATAGATAGATAGATAGATAGATAGATAGATAGATATGAAAGGCACTATATGATTAAAAGATAGATAGATAGATAGATAGATAGGAAAGGCACTATATAAAAGA
The DNA here is from genome assembly GCF_016835505.1 of Polypterus senegalus. Lineage (NCBI taxonomy): Eukaryota > Metazoa > Chordata > Cladistia > Polypteriformes > Polypteridae > Polypterus > Polypterus senegalus. The sequence goes on from NC_053168.1 coordinate 14,980,222, forward strand.
TGGATAGATAGATAGACAGATTGATAGATAGATAGATAGATAGATAGATAGATAGATAGATATGAAAGGCACTATATGATAGATAGATAGATAGATAGATAGATATGAAAGGCACTATAAGATAGATAGATAGATAGATAGATATGAAAGGCACTATATGATAGATAGATAGATAGATATGAAAGGCACTATAAGATAGATAGATAGATAGATACATGCATTAAAGGGCTGCATGAAAGTTGTATTGTTTGTTGGGCAGCCCTGTTGGGGTCCTTGGGTGCCACTATAGGGGAAGCTGCTGAAGGCAGGCTTTCCTCCTACGAGGAGTTTCCACCTGAGCCAGAAGTGATTCCTACGTGTAATGGGATAACTCAGGAAGTACTCACCAGTTCCTGTATAAAGGAACCTACTCCGCCTGACCCAGGAAGTTAGAGTCGGGAGGATACACACAACGCTATCTGGGAGATGTGGAAGGGGAGTATAAAAGAATAGCAACATTGTTTCTGTTTAACTTGTATTGGGAGTATTTGCGTACAGTAGAAGCCTGTAGAAGATATTTGTGGCCATTAACCAATTTTATTTTGAACTTGTGACTGTGTCAGTGAAGTTGTGTCTTGAGTTTGGGGTGCTGTTACACCCCCTAGAGGTCACGATAGATAGATAGATAGATAGATAGATAGATAGATAGATAGATAGATAGATAGATAGATAGATAGATAACACTTTGACACATAGGTGGAAATTAAAACTTTACAACAGCTCAATAAATATATAATATATATAAATATTACAACAGACCATAACCCCTCCAAACACACACAAGACCTTCCCCCTTGGATACTCAAAGAGTTGCTGCTGTCAATAACAGGCTTCTAAGATGGATTTGCTATTACAAACATTTTATGTTTCTCAGAATGAATAATTTGACTTATTTCTTTAGCTTTTCTTGGACTAATAATTTTACAGTTTGACGTATTTGTTTTAGTCTTGAGCTGAATTGATGTTGCCTTTTTGTAAGCCTTTAGAACGTCATAATGGATAACAGACTGAAACATTTTGTTAAACAGCTGCTTGTATTTCCAATCGAGACGTGTCCATTGACATATTAAATCTTCTCATTTGTTTCAAAGCCCAGGATTTGCCTTCTGCTTTCGAAAATGGTCCATTAACAGAAAACAAAAGGAACATGGAGAATACCTTCAAAAAAAGTTCATTTGTGCTCAAGTGATCTGGAAAAGGTTAAGAGTTTTTAAACCTCCACTGACCTGCAAAGTCCAGGGTGCCCTGAATGGAAGTCGAAAGGGTAAGGGGAGTTACTTGATGAATAAACTGTTTTGTAATCCACAGAACAACTGGAGCGATCCATAAAGACATTAACACCGTGCTCTTTTTTTTTTCCTCCAAGTCACTTCTGCTGCTTTAGGAGGTGCACAAAGACAATGGCTGTGTGACAAATTTAAGGAATCAATTTGCTGCAGATAATTGGGAGATGCAAACACCCGAGGAAGCAGTGTTTGTTGTGTGCTGAGAGGTCCGCGCCCCAGCTCCCCCTGGAGTGTGATGTGGTTTGTTTTGCTGACTAAACGGTTAAAGAGATATCCACTTAATGCTGTCAGTAGGTGTAGGAAATGGCAGGCGGGCCATTCTGCATGACCTCCCTGCAACCTCTCCCATTCAGAGGTCACGCAGTGGCTGTTACACTGTAAGCAGGGGGGCTGCCGGGATAAGTGGGAGAAAGAAAAATACAGCAGGAAAAAAAAATCTCCGTTGTGCATTTAGGGGTAATTAGTTTAAATTTATAACATATGTGTTTGATGCCTGCTTCACCAATGTTGTGTTAAAATTAAGACTTTAGGAGGGAGAATACGCTATGAGAAATTTAGCAAGATGCAGTTTAATGAAGAAATATCTCAAATCACAGCATTCAATATAATGCAATAAAGTTAAAAAATATATGCATGGTACTACATTCCGGTGCGTTTGGCGTCTAACGTAACTGACCTGAAAGTTGAAAGCGTTTCACATTTTTTATTTACTTCATCCAAGAGTCTGTTATCATATTTTCATTAAAAATTTTTGAAACAATGAGTGTAGAGAAAAGCCAAGCAAAATGACACCTTTTATTGGCGAACATCTCGCCTGAAGAAGAGGCCTGAGTTGCCTCAAAAGCTTGCATATTGTAATCTTTTTAGTTAGCCAATAAAAGGGGTCATTTTGCTTGGCTTTTCTCTACATTCATAATCGCTAACATGGTACAACACCCTAGTACTACTGAAAGAATGAGTTATATTTAAAAGCTAGGGGGCTTTGCCTCCTGCTCGCTTCGGTTGGCAACCCCCCAGTCTGTGCTACGCGCCAGCCACTTCACGTCTCTGCCGCTCGCGTATGTGGATTTCACTTTCACCAAACAACTAATCTTTTAATTCTCGCAGATCCGCCTCTTCATTGGGAAGAAACACAACGATTCCCTGATGGCAACACAAATTAGGCGATCTACAAGTCTCCGACTTAAAGTTTAAATTGAAACAATATATTCGATCTCTTTTCGCTGTTCCGTTATTTCACTGAGTAATAATTTCCATTTGTTAGCGCTAATGCGATTTTTACTAGCATTTTTTTGAGACTTTTGAATTTTAGTACTTTTATTATCTCTAACCTGCTCTGCATGTGTATTGCGCCAACGTTTTTGATTTCTTTATGACGTTCTACTTTATCATCTACTCTTTGTCTTTTATTTCCAGCCCCAGGCCTGGTTAAATCTCTTGGCACAAAGTCTCATCTCGTGGGAAGTTAAAGTATCTCTCTGAAAAAGTCACGTCTTGTCCCAGGATTTTTTTTTATTATAATAGAGAGATAACAACGATAATAGAATGCAATTACATAAGTTAGTAGAGTACATTAAATACTCCACAGAGGTCCCAACCTTTAAAATGGAGTGAAAAACAGACCATAAAGAGGCCTGTGCTGGAAGCATAGCTTTTATACACTGAAGATTGCAATTCAAGTGATGTGACAGTGGCATCGACTGAGGTCTGTTAGTGGTGGAGTGTCTGTGACTAACTGTTGTTCATTTTTCTTAAACATAACATTTTTTTTTTGGATTTTATTAAAATCAAACAACATTCCATACAAATAAGTAAAGTTTTACAAAAATACATTCGAAACAAATCAACCCCCACGCATGAGAAAGAGAGCTAGGCCAGCATAGTAAAACTTTAAGCTAGTAAAAATAAGTAAATAGATAAATTAATAAAGATAAATAGAGTAAAAATAAAGAGGTGGGGGTTAGCATTCTTCCAGTTGAGAAAGACAATAACAATAACTTTTATTTCAATAGCACATTTTCATACAAACAGTGTAGCTTAAAGTGCTTTACATGATGAAGAAAGACAAAATAAATAAGAATTAAAATCAACAGTGGAGTAAAGGCAATTTCAGTTTGTTTGTCCTTCTCCACTTTAAGCCCCTCGGTGAGCCCACCAAACACCGCTGTTAATTAACGCGCACACGTGCCGGTCCCGGGACATAACAGCGTTTTAAAAACGTTACAGTAATGTGTGCATGCCCATCTGCCATGCATCTCGACACCCTACCCATCAAATGAAACTTCAAAGTCTCGTCTTACCGATGATATAAACCATTTTGACACACAACAACCACAGCACTGACACTAAAGCCTTTTTTACAAAGAAGTACATACTTTTAAGAGTTGACTGTCCCTACCTTTGAAGACCCCCTGCAAGTCAAACATCAATATTTCCGAGCAGTATTGATCCCATTCTGTCCGTAAGGCTCCAGCGAATATAATCCAGTAAAACGATTAGGTCCAAAACACACGATATATCCTCAAAGGGACAAAAACTCCAGAAAACGTTTCATAACTTGAGACTAGCTACGTAATTTTTTTTCATGTCTATTGATCATATCAAACGTAATTTGTTTCTGTCGGCGATAACCATGCTACCGCATGTAACACGGAAGTGTTAGCTTCTGATCGACACCTAAGTTGGCCAATTACGACGGGTCTGGGGTTGACTGGCACCTCGTATAGCCAACGAGTGTCACAGACAGCTGAATGATGACGTACAACTCCAAACCCTGGTAGAATCTACCAGATTGATTGGACACTGTGAGTGACACTCAAAACTTACAGCCAATGAGCAGCCGAGCATTTTGATATGTAACTTGCCATACTAACTTGTAAACAAAACGATCGGAGCTGCGCGTAGATGGCATTTGTGCCAGTCTGCAGAGTTGGTGCGTGGTTGTTTATTGTGATTTCGCCAAGTTTTTTCGCATTTTAAATATGAATAAAAGTAGAAGTTTAAACGTAAATAAACGCTCGATTAAATAATAGATGCATGTACGCGGCGTGAAAGTAATCAATCGTCCCAGGAGACGTCTAATGGCAGAGAGCGACATGTGCCACGTCCTTGTGCTTTATGCTTGCTAGTGATTGCTGCCATCAACACTGAGCTGTGTTGTAACAGTTTGTAAAAGAAATGTATATAGTTTGTGTGCATTTTATAAAAAAAGTAAAAATAAAAATATAAATATATTTTTTGCCCATAAGACTTGTATTGACTATTTTTATATAAAAATGTGTATTTTTATTGTTTTTATTATTTTTATAACTAATAGAGTGACACTGTGTGTAGATATAGATTCCTTTAGGTGTAAGCTTTCAGTAGAGCCCTCATTGATATCTGTGGGTTGAAGCATTCAAAAGTTATTACACTTTTAACATACGTTCCAAAATGTGGATAATGGTCCCTCTAAAAAGCCCCTGGGCATGCCCACATAAAAACTGGTGTAAAAATGTCATTTTTACAGGTATTCTTTTCAAATTTGAAATGTGAGTAGTCAGTAGTCAACAAGTTATTCTGTTGGTACATAGTGTGTTTCTGTCCCCACCTACCTACTGCAGCTTTATTTTCCTTTATTTTCACAAAAAAACTTAGGCGAGAACAAAAAAATTTTTTTTTGTGAGTTCTAATGTGCATAACTTTTGATCAGTCACACCTACAGTGATTCTGACTACTAAGGGTGAAACTAGAGAATGTTACCTTTACAAAGAGACCAAACATGTGTTTATACTCCAGATAGTTCAATAACAGCAATGATTCTAATTTGGAGAGGTCGAATTACAAGCGATTTAGCAAAAATGACCCCGCTTGATAAGGGGTTAACGGATTAGGAGGGACTGGGACACCAAGGGCTGTCTGAACGGCATGTAAAGATTTTGGCCCAGAATGATGTTAATTTGGTGCAAGCCCAGTACATGTGGCCCAGTGAGGCTGGAATTCGATTGCAATGTTCACAGGTTGGATCTTGACAAGGAAACATTTTGGCCAATTTTAAGCGAGAGAGATGTGTTCTTAAACGTAACATTTTTGAAAGTACAGGTCAAATACCGTTCCGACGAAAATCATTACCACGAAATTTTCATCACAACGAAGTACTTTTACGGTCCCAACAGTTTCCCCATAAGACACAGTCTATAAAAATCTTGTTGTATGCACAAAGCAAGCAATTATTCAACTCAAAATTATATATGGAGCACTTCTGTCTCGCTTGAAATTGTCCAAAATGTTTCCAGGTCGAGATCCAACCTGTGAACATTGCAATCGAGCTCCAGCCTCACTGGGTCACATGTTTTGGGCCTGCACCAAATTAACATCATTCTGGACAAAAAATTTTAAGTGCCTTTCAGACAGCCTTGGTGTCACAATTCCTCCTAATCCATTAACAGTTGTGTTTGGTGGGCTCACCGAGGGGCTTAAAGTGGAGAAGGGCAAACAAACTGTGATTGCCTTCACTACACTATTGGCACGCAGACTTATTTTGCTAAAGTGGAAGAATCCTAACTCTCCTATTCTAAGTCAGTGGGTAACTGATGTTTTATACTATTTGAAATTGGAAAAATCAAAGTCTCACTTAGAGGATCTGTGCAGAACTTTTTCAAAACCTGGCAGGATCTAATTAATAACATTTTAGAATAAGCTCTTAAAGCACTGAGGAAGTAGATTCTCTCCCCATTTCTTTTTCTTCTCCATTTATCTGTATCCACCTAATAAACTCATCAATTTATTCATTTTTACTATTTTTAGGTTTTAGTCCATTGGCCATGCTGTCTTTCTCAGGGGTAGGGGTTGATTTGTTTTCTATCCTATTTGTTTTGTAAAAATTTATCTATTTGTATGGGATGATTACAATAAAATCAATAAAATAAAAAAAAAAAATCTCATTACTATGAAAAACATTCAGCAGATACTTTCATTTTTCAAAGACCTTGAAATGCCTGAATGAATCATCCACGGAGCAGTTAGTTAGGTGGAGTGGTGGCTCTGAGGCTAGGGATCCTCACTGGCAATCGGATGGTTGCCGGTTCGAATCCCATAAATGCCAAAAGGGGCTCTGCTCTGTTGGGCCCTCCAGCAAGGCCCTTAACCTTGAGTAGTGAGAAAAGCGTTATATAAATGCAAAAAATAATAATAATTAGTTCTGTGGTCACAGCTCAGTTGTGCACAACAATCCCCAAACAGAAACAGTTTTTCTCTTTCATCGAACTCCTCATATTTTTTTTTTTTTGATGTGTTTGTTTTCTGCGTTTTTCATTGATACCTCTTGCTTATTGCTCATCAACATTTGAAAAACATCCATTGGAATTTAACTCATCGTCACACTCCTTTGGAAATGGCAGACACGAGAAAACAACAACAGTTCACATTAGAAAAAAAACTAAAATTTTTGCTGCTCTTGATTCCCGGAAAAAAGACATTCCCAGTGAATTCTGAATTTTGCTATCGACGCTATCAACTTTCTTGAAAGGCCGAGCAAAAATAGAAGAAAAATCTTGGGTTGCAAACCTTGGGCCTCAGTGCAAACGCATGAGGACTGCTGCCTTTGAAGACGTCGAAAAAGCAGTTTTTTATGTGGTTCAGTGACGCTCGTTCAAGAAACATTCCGATTAGTGGGCCACCCATTTGAAGAAAAGCAAAGTCATTTTCTATCTCCTTGGGCCACGAAGATTTTACTGCCAGCAGGGGTGGGCTAATTCACTTTCGGGATTGTTTTGGAATTGCGGCCAAAGCAATCTGTGGAGAAGAATCTGGAGTTCCAATTGAAAAAGCAAACGAATGGCGTGCAGGTGAAAGCAGGAAAATCATTTCAGCTTAGGAGCCCAAAGACATCTACAATGCTGATGAGACTGGAATCTTCTACCAGCTGCTACTGCATCGCACTTTAGCACTCAAAGGGGATCGATGCCATGGAGGAAAAATATCTAAAAAATTAGTTGACTGCTCAACTTTGCTGCAATTCAACCGGCAGCCACAAAATTATTCCTTTCATCATTTGCAAGTCGAGCAATCCTCTGTGTTTTAGGCGCGTTACATTCCTTCCCTGCGAATATATAGAGCGAACCAGCGAGCTTGGATGACTCAAGATATTTTGGGAAACTGGCTGCTGCAAATTGACAAGGATATGAAGAAGAAGAAGAGGAAGATTCTGCTATGGATTGGCCCACAGCACGCTTCCACATTTAGGTAATGTTCGCATTGAGTTCCTCCCACCCAATTGGACAGCAGTGCTTCAACCATTGGATTTGCACCCTGAAAGTGTATTATCGTGAGGAAATGCCAAGAAAAATTCTCATTAGCATAGCTTGTAGACAGGAGGAGATGAAAATTAATGTGAAAGAAGCTACTGAAATGATTGAAACGCCTGGACACAAATTAAAGAAAGCACTATAGTGACAAATACAGAATCTCATTGCTACAAATTTTTCATTACAACAAAATATATTTTAGTTCCCTGGCACTTTGTTGTAATGGAATTTGACCTGTCTGCCTAATAGAGTAATACCCAATAATCAAAGTAGCATTAAATCAGTATTACCATATGAAAGGAGAAATGGGACTGAGATAAGTCCTCCAGCTAGCTACTAATATTAGCTTAAAAACACTACATTTGTTACAATTATATAAGTAAATAAGAACTTGGAAAGGAATGGATTTATTGCGTAACACTAATATAAAAGATTTTAATTCTAGCCTGAAGATACACAGAAGCAAACATGGCATTCAGGTTTGGCTAAATCATACAACACAGAGTCAGCCTGTTGGACGTCATACAGCAAAGTAATCAGCAGGCGTAAACTGTCCAAGTCAAAGTTTTAACAGTAAACTAATGCGTACTTAAATTTACACAGAATGTCTCTCCATTTTAAGATGGATGAGATTACAAATTTGCCAATGCTTTACTGTGGGAGATTTTGAAATTTCAGAACTTTGTACAGTGCCATTGTTTGAAATACTTCAATGAAGACAGTTGTCTTGACAAATTTATTTGAAGAAAATGCTTGTTATATCGCAACAAAATTGATTCATGGTAGTAGAGCTGTTTAATGCCGACAGAGAGATATTACTATTGCAATAGGTGCTTTTGTGCATTACAGTATACAGTAATCCCTCCTCGATCGCAAGGGTTGCGTTCCAGAACCCCCCGCGATAGGTGAATATCCGCGAAGTAGAAACCATATGTTTGTATGGTTATTTTTATATATTTTAAGCCCTTATAAACTCTCCCACACTGTTAACATTATTAGAGCCCTCTAGACATGAAATAACACCCTTTAGTCAAAAGTTTAAACTGTGTTCCATGACAAGACAGAGATGACAGTTCTTTGTCACAATTAAAAGAATGCAAATATATCTTCCTCTTCAAAGGAATGCGTGTCAGGAGCAGAGAATATCAGAGAGAGAGAGCGAGAGAAAAGCAAATAATCAAAAAATCAATATGTGCTGTTGGGCTTTTAAGTATGCGCACCGCGATAAAGCGGCCGCAAAGAGGAGAGCAATGTGAAGATGTGTGATTTTTTACAGGAGCGTCCGTATCCTCTAGGCAAACAGCCTCTGTGCAAACAGCCCCTCTGCTCACACCCCCTCTGTCAGGCGCAGAGCATGTCAGAGAGTGAGAGAGACAGAGACAAGCAAACAATCAAGCACTGAGCGGGAAGCATATCGTATATCATTGAGGAGTTTTATTTAATACGTAATACATGCTCTGATTGGGTAGCTTCTAAGCCATCCGCCAATAGCGTCCCTTGTATGAATCAACTGGGCAAACCAACTGAGGAAGCATGTACCATAAATTAAAAGACCCATTGTCCGCAGAAATCTGCGAACCAGTGAAAAATCCATGATATATATTTAGATATGCTTACATTTAAAATCCGCGATGGAGTGAAGCCGCGAAAGTCAAAGCGTGATATAGCGAGGGATCACTGTATTGCAAACTATCCTTATAATATAATATAATATAATATAATATAATATAATATCCATCCATCTATTATTCAACTTGCTATATCCTAACTATAGGGTCACGGGGGTCTGCTGGAGCCAATCCCAGCCGACACAGGGCGCAAGGCAGATAATATAATACAATATAATATAATATCATATAATATAATATAATAAAACACTAAGGTTTATGTGTCCAATCCCTCAGAGCAATCTAATCGGTCAGTTTGAGTGTGAGATGCATGAGAAGGCATAAAGGCGTAGGAAGCATGCTGACAGGTACAGTGGGTAATATATTATATTATATTCATTTTCCAAACCCACCATATTCACCAAGAAGTTGAAGCGTCACCTAACAAGCTCAGGGTGCAAGGAACGGATAATCCCCCGTACAGGGTGCCAGTCCATCAAAAGGTGATATAATATAATATAATATAATATAATATAATTAATAAAAACTAAGGTTGGTGTGTCCAATCCCTCTGAGCAATCTGATTGGTCAGTTTGAGTGGGAGCTGCATGATAAGGTGTAAAGATATAGGAGGCATACTGAATGAGTATTATTCAGAGACAGCAAGAATAAAACTGGACTGGAGGTGAGAAAGGGGCCTCGAAAATAATGACAGAGTCTGAGAAGCAGGCTTTATGGGAATGCGCTCCAGAGAAGGATCATTGGTGAGGAGACGTTCACACACAGAAATAGAGGAAAGGCACACATAGGGCAAGAAATGGCAAATATTTTTTATTAACCTATTACCTGTCTTCAACAGATACAGTGGCTATTATATTATATTATACTAGCCAACCCACGGCGTACCATACGCCGCATAATCAGGACGGTTTTTTAATAATTTTTAAGCACAGGGAGAAAATTTAACATTTGCAAAATCGGTAATGTAATAAATCAGCAAGAAAAGCAACATTGTAACAATGCACGGATCGAACCAACACACAATCGTCCGTGCGGCGTAGCGAGGTGGGAGGGGGTGTGTACAAAGTGCAGGAGCATCTAAGAAGACGCATGTTTGTCACGGATGCGAATTGCTGTATGTAGCGTGTACAACACTTTGCTATGCTGCACGCGGTCGTGCGTCGTAACCGAAAACTCGTTTTTTAAAGACTGCTTACTTCATTGTGTTTTAACCTCGATTTTAAAGGATTGTTTTAAGGATCCCATGGGATACCCCTCGCAAACAGTTTCACACACTGCATATGGCGATTCAACTCCGCGAGAAACATGCATCTATTAACAGTCAACGTAGCTTGGAGGTACATGACATTAACCTGACATACGACAGACGAACATAAATGACATCATTTTTTCTGTGTCGTCGCGTCCGAGTTGGTGGGCGTGGCCCTGTGAGTTGTCGTCGTATCCAATGGTCTTGGAGTTGGTGGGCGTGGCTCCTTCCTGTGTGCACCATAGGTGTCTCACCTGTCGGCGGCTTAGTGAATCCATGCCCCTTCCGGCGTGCTTTTCACGGTTGTCTTGCCTTAGTGAATTATATATATAGATTATATTATATTATATTATATTATATTATATTATATTATATTATATTATATTATATTATATTATATTATATTATATCACCTTCTGATCTACTGGCATCCTGTACAGGGGATTGTTCTTGCCTTGTACCCTGAGCTTGTTGGGTTAGGCTTCAACTTCCTGGTTACCCTGCAGAGAATATGTTGCGTTTGGGAAATTAATTTATATAATATAATATAATATAATATAATATAATATAATATAATATAATATAATATAAGGAGAAGTGTCTGTGTATGTGTCCGTGTATCTGTGTTTCCTTCCGGTTGCCAGGGTTTCGAAGAATAAATTTAAAAATAGGCGTTAGTAGAAGAAGGGTAAAAAAATGTATATATAATAATTAAAATATTAAATAAGGAAATTAGTCTTATCAGACTTTCCTGTTCCCTGACATTATACACTATCAACAGCAGCATCAACAGCTCAAATATAACTAGGCTAGAGTGGCCGAACCAGGCCGTTCAATGAACAACATCGGGAGGAATCAGTAAAAAAAAAGCACCACAAGAAAAAGTGATCAGGTGCGTATAATTATACCAGGCCAAATGGATTATGCATATATCAAATAAAACACATGAGGTTTCAACCCATCTTAGTATAATATAATACTGAAGTAGCATTAACAAGTTGCATCATTCTTGGTATGGCATCACTGATGAGTCAACAACAGTATGAGTTGGCATTCCACCATATAAATGAGCAGCTTCAGTGCCAGCTGCAGAAGAGGCTATAAAAATAGCAGGCCTGCCAAAGTCACAAATGAATTCCAACTAATGCAGAAACAGCAAATCAATCCTTTTAAGAGATAGCAAGGTACCAAAAACAGCAACATAAAAATCAAGAATCCATTACGTTGGCGCAAGCAAGCACTGCCACAGTTATACACACTTTCTGTTTATCAGGATTTGAAGCTGCAATATATATACATGTTTTCATTCCTGTAAGTTTCAGTTAATTATGTTTTTATTTGGTGTCTTTTATGTGGAGATAGTTCCTTCAAGCAAAAGCATTTATAATCTTTATATTTCTTTTTATTTCCTTTTACATATTCGTTGAGCACTTTAAGCATAGAAAAGGTATGAAGAAGGTGGTTAGTGAAAAATTGTATCCTCCATATCTTTTCCATGTAATAAAGGTTTCCTGCTGGCCCAATCCTAAAATCATATGATAAGTTTTACACCAAAAACTTTTGTAACTGTAGCTGCGTTATCCATATCCTAGATAGTATGTGGCGCGATGTGTGATGCAACTGTGTTATGCAGAATATCTCAGACTTTATAGGCGGAGCTCTACATGCCTTAGTCAGCATTTTCCATTAAGAACTGAATCATTTGTATGCCATTTAATTGAGGGTATTTGCTAGGAAACAAGGGGATGGGGGAACGGCCTCCCGTCTAGTGAGATTATCCTGTGGAGAAAACAGCAATGTGCAGAATGGGACATTTTCATTTGTCTTCATGTGGGGAACATGCAGCGTGTCGCATTATTAAATAAAAAAAAAAAAACACACTGCGCTCCCCATGGTTATGTGAACAAGATGCACAAACAGAACCGATTTTACTCGTCTGTAACAGATTACCTGCCTTACAAAGCTGTAGGAAAAAACACAGTTTAAAAAAGAAAAGTCTGATCGAGACATTAGGGAGGAATATGCCTTATTACCCATCCAATAAAAAATACTTTAGAAATGGGCAAGAACTCTTTTTAGTGAAATTCTGCAAAACAAATTTTACTGTCAGTTTGGCAAAACTGTATATGAATTGAAACTTGAATGTTTCGCTCATCTCTACTTTTTAGCTTTTCATGGACAAACTGTGAAAAAAAGTATGGATTACTGCTGAAATGTATCAGGTCAGGTCAGGATTAGGGAGCATGCACCAGTACAGCACATTGCTGTACCCTTCATACGACGAAAAACCTTGCAATCTTGGTTGGTAATCTTAGGGCAGACATGTGGTGCAGTCCCACCCTCTGGAAATGACCTTCTATCTGCTGCATCCAAGTGTGACTTGGGCATCCCCTTGGCCTGGTCCAGCCACTTGGGTCCTCAACAATGAGGATCCTGCGAGCCGGATCACCCTCAGGGAAATTTACATTAGAATTAGAAATTCTACATTAGAACACTGTGGACGAGAACAGGCCATTCAGCCCAACAAAGCTCGCCAATCCTATCCACTCATTTCTTCCAAAAAAACATCAAGTCAAGTTTTGAAAGTCCCTAAAATCTTACTGTCTACCACACTACTTGGTAGCTTATTCCAAGTGTCTATCGTTCTTTGTGAAAAGAAAAACTTCCTGATGTGTTTGTTGGAAATTTACCCTTCACAAGTTTCCGTGTCCCCATGTTCTTGTTGACCTCATTTTAAAGTCACAGCCTCGATCCACTGGACAAATAATAATTTTAAACACATCACTCATGTCTCCTCTTAATCTTCTTTAGCTTAAACTGTAAAAGCTCAGCTCTTTTAATATTCGCTCTTCTCTGGACCTTTTCTAGTGCTACATGTCTGTAGTGCCGTAACTGACGCTGCCTCACAGTGCCAAAGTCAAACCAGCGGTACCCAAGCATTCTCCGAAAAGACACAGTACTGAAGGAGGCCAGTCTTCGTTTCAGGTCACAGGATAGCGTCCATGTCTCATAACCATATAACAAAACAGGAAGCACCAGGACTCTAAAGATTTGGACCTTTGTTCTTTTGCAGAGATATTGGGAGTGCCTCACACCCCTTTCCAGAGACCTCATGACCCCCATGCTCTCCCAATCCATCTACTGACCTCATAGGAAGAATCATCAGAGACATGAATGTCACTGCCGAGGTCACTAAACCTCTCGACGAGGTCGACACTCTCTCTGCAAACAGACACACTGCTGATGTGTCCAATACCAACAAGGTTTTTCAAAGAAGTATCAGGCGTGCTAATTGATAATGTTCTGGACATAGTAAATTCGTCATTAGATACTGGGGTCTTCCCAGACTGTCTTAAGACTGCTGTAGTTAAACCCCTACTTAAGAAACATAATCTTGACCCCTCGGCTTTTGAAAATTTTAGACCCATCTCTAACCTGCCTTTCTTAAGTAAAGTTCTGGAGAAGGCAGTCATTATGCAGTTAAATGACCACCTCAATAAACCTGCTATTCTTGATACATTTTAGTTAGGTTTTAGAGCAAATCACAGCACAGAAACTGTACTCGTTAAAGTAGTAAATGATTTGTGAGTGAACGCAGACAGAGGCAATTTATCTGTTCTCATCCTCTTAGATCTGAGTGCTGCATTTGACACCATTGATCACAATATTCTTAGAAATCGCCTTAGTCAATGGGTGGGCCTCTCTGGCAGTGTCTTAAATTGGTTTGAATCCTACCTGACAGGGAGAAACCTCTTTGTTAGTTGTGGTAATTACAACTCGAAGACACATGATATCCAATATGGTGTTCCACAAGGCTCTATCCTGGGTCCGCTGCTCTTCTCAATCTACATGCTTCCGTTAGGTCAGATTATCTCAGAGCACAATGTGAGCTACCACAGCTATGCTGATGACACACAGCTGTACTTATCAATAGCACCTGATGACCCCGACTCTCTTGATTCACTAACACAATGTCTTACTGGTATCTCAGAATGGATGAATAGTAACTTTCTCAAGTTAAATAAAGAGAAAACTGAAATCTTAGTGATTAGCAATAATGGATACAATAAGGCTATTAGAAATAAACTGGATACATTAGGATTAAAAGTCAAGACGGAGGTAAAAAGCTTAGGGGTAATTGTTGACTGTAATCTGAATTTTAAATTGCATATTAATCAGATCACTAGGACAGCATTTTTTTTTAACATAAGAAACAAAGCAAAAGTTAGACCTTATCTCATTGAAAGATGCTGAGAAATTAGTTCACGCATTTCTTTTCAGTCAACTAGATTACTGTAACACACTCCTCTCAGGACTACCCAAAAAAGACATAAATCACTTGCAACGAGTGCAGAATGGAGCTGCTAGAATCCTAACTAGGAAAAGAAAATCCGAACACATCTCTCCAGTTTTGATGTCACTACACTGGTTACCTGTGTCATTCAAGATTTACTTTAAAATTCTGCTTATGGTTTATAAAACCTTAAATAATCTCGCTCCATCTTATATATCGGAATGTCTGACACCTTATATTCCAAATCGTAACCTCAGATTCTCAAATGAGTGTCTCCTTAGAATTCCAAGAACAAAACTTAAAAGAAGTGGTGAGGCGGCGGCCTCTTGCTGCTATGCACCTAAAATCTGGAATAGCCTGCCAATAGGAATTCGCCAGGCTGATACAGTAGAGCACTTTAAAACACTGCTGAAAACACATTACTTTAACATGGCCTTTCTATAACTTCAATTTAACTTAATCCTGATACTCTGTATGTTCAATTCATCATAATAACTATTCTTGGTGGCTCTAAAATCTGTACTGACCCCTACTCTCTTTTCTGTTTCTTTTTCCGGTTTCTCTGTGGTGGTGGCCTGCTCCACCTCCTCCTACTCAAAGCTTCATGATGCTCCAACAATGATGGATGGATTAAAAGCCAGAAGTCTACGTGACCATCATCATCAAGCCCTTCCATGAAAACCCTAAATCCAAAGAGGACTGTTTCATTGATGTTAGGTAGATTGCCCAGAGGGGACTGGGCGCTCTCATGGTCTGGAATCCCTACAGATTTTATTTTTTTCTCCAGCCATCTGGAGTTTTTTTTTGTTTTTTCTGTCCCCCCCTGGCCATTGAACCTTACTCTAATTCGATCTTAATTAATGTTGATTTATTTTGTTTTCTTATTGTGTCTTTTATTTTTCTATTCTTTATTATGTAAAGCACTTTGAGCTACTGTTTGTATGAAAATGTGCTATATAAATAAATGTTGTTGTTGTTGTTGATGGTTGTGCCCAATAAGTCATTAAAGGCCTGGATCTTCACTCCGCCATATTATTATTATTCCGTGTTTGTTTCCTCTCGCATGATGTCTTTGTGGTTTTAGCTGGTAAATGCCGGCTACAACAAGAAGCCAAAGTGATTTATTTAGTAATGTGTGCAGTGCCCATAAGAAATATATCATTATGATTATTATTATTATTATTATACGGTGAAGCCTTGGCATTAGTGTTACAAAACTACAAAACGCCAAAAGATTTTTCAAAGTAAAATAGAAAAAGCTTTCATGAGTGCCAGCTTTGTGGCTCAGGGCACCATAAAATCGTGACATCATTCATTCTCAAACGTGAACTGTTTACTTGTCATGTCTTACTCTAAGGGAGGACAAATTCTAATCCTAGTCAAAGTCTAAATGCTGTTGTTAGGAATAATTCTGAGATGCTTGATAAATACTGTTTCCCCGAAAATAAGACCTACTCCGAAAATAAGCCCTAGCATGATTTTCAGGCTGCTCTGTAATATAAGCCCTACCTCAAAAATAAACCGTCAAAAATCATCAGCTGAAAAGTAAGTCGCCTAAGGACAGGTTTATACTTCATGCGACGTTTGTGCCCGAAACATCCATTAAATTCCGAGGACACCTTGCCACCATATCTCTGAAAAGGATGTTTAATGATTACAACCATACATTTGGGGATGTACCAATTCCTGCAGCATTGGCGCAAGACAGAAACAAAATCTCTGGACGGGACATCAGCTCAACACAAAGTGAATACAAACACTCACATACACTGGCGTCATTTTAGTGTCACCAAATCTGCATATTTTTGGAAGGAATCCCAGCAGGAAAACATGCAAACTCCAGGCAGGGAACACCAGGGACGTGA
This sequence comes from Polypterus senegalus, assembly GCF_016835505.1. NCBI lineage: Eukaryota > Metazoa > Chordata > Cladistia > Polypteriformes > Polypteridae > Polypterus > Polypterus senegalus. The sequence continues at coordinate 14,996,867 of NC_053168.1, forward strand.
CTCCCTGCAAGACAGCAGTGCTACCGCTCTGCCACCGTGCCACCCATTATTTGTAACTATTAACAGTACAGTGGAACCTCGGTTCACGACCATAATTTGTTCCAAAACTCTGGTCGTAAACTGATTTGGTCGTGAACTGAAGCAATTTCCCCCATAGGATTGTATGTAAATACAATTAATCCATTCCAGACCATACGAACTGTATGTAAATATATATATTTTTAAAGTTTTTAAGCGCAAATATAGTTAATTAAACCATAGAACGCACAACATAATAGTAAACTAAATGTGAAAACATTGAATAACACTGAGAAAACCTTGGACAACAGAGAAAACTAACACTGCAATAGTATGCGTTATAGTGCTACCGACCGCTGGCTAAAAACACTTTTTTTTTTAATGAGTTTTAAGCACAGGGAAAAAAATGAACATTTGAAAACATCCGTAATTTAATAAACCACCAAGAAAAGTAACATTGCAACAATGCAAACTACGAACCGATCGCTTATAAACAGAAGTTAAAACAAAATCAAGCCCAGTGCATTCTTTAACTGCCTTCCTACCTTATGCGTCCAGCTCTCTCTCTCGCACGCCTGTGTGTGTGTGTCTCTCTCTCTCGCGCTGCCTGTGTGTGTGTGTCTCTCTCGCGCTGCCTGTGTGTGTGTGTCTCTCTCCTCGCACTGCCTGTGTGTGTGTGTCTCTCTCTCGCCTGCCTGTGTGTGTGTGTGTCTCTCTCTCGCGCACTGCCTGTGTGTGTGTGTGTCTTTCTCTCTCGCACGCCTGTGTGTGTGTGTGTCTCTCTCTCTCGCACGCGTGTGTGTTGAGCTCTCTCGCTCTCTCTCTCTTGCTCGCTGCACAGGAAATGCACAGGGAGAGACTGAACACGTACAAACCGAAAGGGAAACTGGCTTGTTCGTGTACTGAGTGTGTGGTCGTGAACCGAGGAAAAAGTTTGCCGAACTTTTTGGTCCTAAACCGATTTGTATGTGTACCGAGACATTCGTGAACCAAGGTTCCACTGTATTCATTATTTAAACAAAGTTAAAGATTTATCTGTAAAATGTAACATACATATTTTAATTCATTTCATCATGAAAGTGATATCAGGTATGAATCTAACAATTCTAACTGTGCAGAGAGCTGGAATATTCTAAATGTAATGTGTTCTGTATGGCGATGCTGCTTGCCGCTGCTGTCAGGTCAGGAGGAAGCCACCAGAAGCGGGTAGCGATCTAACAACTGGGTCACTTTTAAGATGACGTTTACAACGGCCTACTTTAATGATAAACTACAAGGTTAAAGTGGACATTTCGAGGTTAAAACTGAAATTTCCACTTTAATCACATAATAGACCTTTTATTTATTTTTCTCTGTGGCTCAAATACGCCGCTATACATTTTGATGGTATTGCGAAGGTGCAAAAAAGACGGCGCAGACGATGGTATGTGAGACTTTTAAAATATATCACATCATTACTTTGGGAAATATGCGATGCTTGAGTATAAAAGCAACATGAATACATTTGCATGTCGGAATTTTGCTCCACCACATCGAACCATTCATCAAACATCGAAGCACGCACCTCGATCCTGGAGGATCCTAAAAGCGGCTGGAGTAGCAAGAGATTCAGGCTTGAATTCAGGGTTTGAATGTGGAGAGTTATGACAATATTCCGGAAGAAGATGACATGACTGTATTTGGATAAATGTATATTGCTGTACATGAATAAATATAAGATATCCACTGAAAATAAGCCCTAGTGCATCTTTTGGAGCAAACATTAATACAAGACCTGGTCTAATTTTCAGGGAAACATGGCATGAGCAGAGGTCTCTGAAGCCATTCAGTGCACTGCAGTGCTCACCTCTCCTTAGTCGTGCCACCCAATAAATAGCTGATGACTCTAACTTGGTGCATGCTTGTCAGAGTCTTCTGATAGACTAGCAGGCCCACCCAAGGTTACTATAGTTTATGCTGCCTAAATAGGGCCCACTTCCCCATAACTCATGTCCTGTTAGTGTATAGTATGTATGGAATAATGAATAGATGCTTAGTGACATAAATAAGGCATAATGGAACAATTAGAGCATTTTTTTTATTTGGAAGACTGGCTTAGCAAACAAGAATTTAACTTTGATTAATGGAGGGGTTTTAGGCAAAGGGCTTTCTCAGCGGGAAGTCTGGAAAGTCAAGCAAAAAGAAAGTATGCAGGTTTCCGCCATAACCTAAAACTACAAGAAAGAAAGAGGTTAGGAGCAGGCGCTGATACATTGCCGCACCCACCACATGACAAATCAACTCAGGATCCCCAGATTTGGACCCGAGTGACACCCTGCAATGGGTGACACCACACTAGTTCAGATAGAATGGAACCAGGGTGAGGTTTTCTTATGGTGGCAGGAGTGCCAATTCTGCCACCAACCCCCAGATTTTTCTCTGCAGGTTGGAGGGCCTACATTCAGGGCTGGATGAAGATTAACATCATACCCAGGGCGGAAAACTACAAGGCATTGTCAAAAAGGTTGAATTTAATTCAAGGTGGCAGCTATCCAGAGCACCACTCTATCGCAGATCTCACTCAGGCACATACTCTCTAAGGAACTAGCAATCCGTGTCATATGCATGTGTGAGACGTAACAGGAACAGCCACACAGGCAAAGGAGGAATGTGCAAATACTACATGCAGTCATATGAAAATGTTTGGGAACCCCTCTCAGCCTGGATAATAATTTACTATCCTTTCAATAAAAAAGATAACAGTGGTATGTCTTTCATTTCCTAGGAACATCTGAGATTTTTAGTAAAGCCGTATTTAGTTGTATGAAATGAAATCAAATGTGAAAAACTGGCTGTGCACAAATGTGGGTCCCCTTGTCATTGTGCTGATTTGAATGCCTGTCCCTGCTCAATGCTGATTACTTGCAACACCAAACTGGTTGGATGAGCTCGTTAAGCCTTGAACTTCATAGACAGGGGTGTCCAATCATGAGTGGTAAAAGGTATTTAAGGAGGTCAATGACAAGTTGTGCTTCCTACCCATTGACTCTCCTCTGAAGAGTGACAGACAGCATGGGATCCTCAAAGCAACTCTCAAAAGATCTGAAAACAAAGATTGTTCAGTCTCCTGGTTTAGGGGAAGGCTACAAAAAGTGATCTCAGAGGTTTAAACTGTCAGTTTCAACTGTAAGGAATGGAATCAGGAAATGGAAGGCCACAGGCACAGTTGCTGTTAAACCAAACAAGGTCTGGCAGGCCAAGAAAAATACAGGAGCGGCATATGTGCAGGATTGTGAGAATGGATACAGACAACCCACAGATCACCTCCAAAGACCTGCAAGAACATCTCGCTGCAGATGGTGTATCTGGACATCGTTCTACAATTCAGCGCAATTTGCACAAAGAACATCTGTATGGCAGGGTGATGAGAAAGAAGCCCTTTCTGCACTCACACCACAAACAGTCGCTTGTTGTATTCAATGCTCATTTAGACAAGCCAGATTCATTTTGGAACAAAGTGCTTTGGACTGATGAGACAAAAATTGAGTTATTTGGTCATAACTAAAAGCACTTTGCATGGTGGAAGAAGAACACCGCATTCCAAGACAAACACCTGCTACCTACTGTCAAATGTGGTGGAGGCTCCATCATGCTGTGGGGCTGTGTGGCTAGTTCAGGGACTGGGGCCCTTGTTAAAGTCGAGGGTCGGGTGAATTCAATCAAATATCAACAAATTCTTCAGAATAATGTTCAAGCATCAGTCACAAAGTTGAAGTTGCGCAGGGGTTGGATATTCCAACAAGACAATGACCCAAAACACAGTTCGAAATCTACAAAGGCATTCATGCAGAGGGAGAAGTACAATGTTCTGAAATGGCCGTCACAGTCCCCTGACTTGAATATCATCGAAAATCTATGTGATTTGAAGCAGGCTGTTCATGCTCAGCAACCATCAAATTTACTGAACTGGAGAGATTTTGTATCGAAGAATAGTCAGAAGTACCTCCATCCAGAATCCAGACACTCATCAAAGGCTATAGGAGGCGTCTAGAGGCTGTTAGATTTGCAAAAGGAGGCTCAACTAAGTATTGATGTCATATGTCTGTTGGGGTGCCCAGATTTATGCACCTACAGTATGTAATTTTGTTATGATGCATATTGCATATTTTCTGTTAATCCAATAAACTTAGTGTCACTGCTGAAATCCTACTGTTTCCATAAGGCATGTCGTATATTAAAAGGAAGTTGCTACTTTGAAAGCTTCACCAATGAGAAACAAAAATCCAGAATTAAAAGGGGTTCCCATACTTTTTGTAGATAGTGACTGCGAGATTCACACCTATAGCTCTGCATCTGTTAGGCAACAGCACTAACCACTGTGTCACCATGCCAAACACTATGAGTTAAAGAGAGTAAAATCTTTATTCCACTCATTTCATATCCTGCTTGTTCCATTATAGTGTAATAGAAAATTATAGACTATAGCATTAACAATAAATACAAGGTTAGATGCCAGTCTGTCTTAATGCACTGGCAAGGTGTGGAGGGCACTGTCAGGTTTTTCTTCCATCCAGCCAGGATGCCAAGGAGTTGGAGGAAGCCGCACTCTGGTTGGAAGGTTAAAGGAGATGAAGGCTGCTGAAGGAGCCCAGGTGGAGTTTGACAGTTACTCCTCTTGACCACTCAGGAGTCTGCAGCTAATTATTATTATTATTATTATTATTATTATTATTATTATTATTATTATTGTTGTTGTTGCTGGGCTTTCTTAATTGCAGTTTATAAAACAACAACAATAACAATGTATTTCTTGTATAGGCCGAAATCACACAAACAATGCCTCAATGGGCTTTAGCAGGTCTCTGATTTATGACAGCCCCCAAGCCTAAGACAGTGGTTCCCAAACTTGGTGGAACCCCTGGGGCTGCAGATTTTTTGTTCCAACCAACTTCTGTTTTTAATTGGGCTCCTAGCCTAATTAAGTGAGCTGTTATTACCCAGTTTCTGTGTTTTGGGGTCAATAAAGAAATTACAAAAGTAAGTGTGTTAATACGTCTTAATAAAAATGAAGCACTTATATGTGGGTGCTTTTTATTTATTTATTTTTTTACTTTTTGATCCGCTGTGGCAAACCCTAATGGGAGCAGCTGAAAGGAGAAGAAAAAGAATATTTCTGTCTATCCTGATTTCCATTCTGCCTTTCCAATACTGACTAATTAGTGGGTCTGACGCTGAAGACGTTGCAGCCTTTCATCATTTAGTGTCGTTTGCCCGGGTGTCTGTTTTGCTTATTTTTTAATTGTCACTATTAGGATACAATGATGGGAGCAGACTACACAGAAAAAGGGAAAAATAATAGGAAAATAAAAAAAAAAAAAGAATCAAGCATTTAAAGGTATGATGAAAAAAAATACTGTATTTCTGAATGTCATATAATGTAAAAGTCATACTGCTATGCTTTTCTGAATGCAGAATAAAAGAAATGAAAAAAGAGAGCAGCTAACGAAATAAGATCAATTATTCTCATTTATTATTACTTAATGTGAATCTGGTTGGAACAAAAACCTGCAGCCACAAAGGGTCCCCAGGACCAAGCTGAGGAACCACAGCTCCAAGAAGACAAGAAAGAAAATCCTAAAATAAAAACATTGTAAAGAAAAAAAATGGAAGACATCTCAGGAAAAGATAATCAGAGGGAGACCCCCTTCCTGGTAGGTTTGGCATGCAATGGGAGTCAAAAACTGGAGCAAATACAGGGTGGTCCAGATCTAATTATGCAGATCCAGATTGTCTGGATGACTTTGATTTATGCGGGGACGATTCCAGTTCGGCGCAAAGGCGATTCTTCATGTCGTCAGTTCGCACACTTCTCGATGGTCTGGGATTTTTAAACTTAATAAGTTATAGCGTAATGAAAATTGCATAATGAGATCTGGACCACCCTATACAACACCCAAAACAGAGCACAAATCATCATCTTCACAGAGCCTGATGGCCAATCTGTCCTTGTCACCTCAGAAGTACAACACGACGCTGTAAACTACTTTTTTTTGCTGCATGGTACTCCACACCAGGTTCACCAGGTGCACAGTGTTCTTGACCAGACCACCGGGACAACTTTCAAGGCAAAATGCAAGAATAGATGATGCCACTCACTAAATACAGAACTACGTGACGGTGTGGGTTTTGCTTCATGCTCCCTCTTCCTTTTTGGGAGGCTCTCGAACCCAAAACCATCGAAAATGTAATCGGATGAACTGGCAGATGGGGACAAATCACAATTGTAGCAAGAGGATGGTGTAAAATGTGCGAGTGCTTTTATTAAAAACAAAAACCAAACCAAAGAAAATGCAGTATTTCCAATAATAACAAAATCTATAAAAGGTTAAAAACCCCAATGTTTAAAATGAGGCTAAAAACCAGCAACAGTCATTGGGGCAAGCGAGCCCAGCACAACTCCTTCCATGTCTACCCAGCTCACCCATCGCTCACTCAACTGGAGAGACTTTAGCAGCCGCGGTCCTCTCACAACCGACTCCCGTCTTGGCTGCCTCTGCCAGACCTCTCGAGGTCGGTTGTCCTCTCGCACCTCCTTCTCGCTCACGCAGTCGTTCCTCAGATTCCAGGAGAGGACACCACCTTGATCGTTACCCACTCCGTAACACATTCAGTGGCCGCGATCCATCCCTCGAGTGCCGATCCCTCACCTGACCGCGCCGACCTCTCTTTCTTCAGCCGGCTGGCTCATCCACTTGCATTGCCCCGATGCTGCACTTTCACTCCACAAGCTTTTGCCTTTCCTTTTGTTTTCTTCCTTTCTCGTTTCTTTGCGTCTTTCGTCTCCTTTTTCGTTTCCCCACCGGCCCATACTTATATGGCTCCGTGGGTGCAGCGTCTCAATCACGCACCGCAGGAAGCAGATGAAGCAATCGGGAAAGATCACACCCACACGTTCAGGAGTCACCCCCGGTTACCTCATCCACTCCCCGCAGCTGCACAAGCGCGGCAACAGAGACTGACACGGCCGATGGATTATTTAAAATATCAACCATTCTTTCTGAGGACCCGTTATACCACAAACTATCCCATATAGGGATACAAATTTCTTCAAATACATCAAAAACAAAGTAGAAACAAAAGAAATATGGCGATGCGCATAAAAGTACCACGGGAGCCATCTTGTAGACTACCAGGAGCCATCCTGTGGACATTATAGATGTTGCCTTTCTGCTGATCAGCGTCAAAAAAGCGAGATGAAATCCACTGCGATTCAATGTTGCATAACAAAAAAGAGGAGGGAGGCGGGCACATACTTCTGACGCTCTACGGAAACAGCGTAAACGTAAAAAGGATTTGAACCCACGATGTAAGACCTATGAGGCACTGGCACTGACCACCATGCCACCCACCAGCTCTAGCACAAACTCCAAAGATGAGCTCTTTGTGGGCCTCCTTGTAATAAAAGACTGCGCCATCGTTTCCCTCCTCACTCCAGCCCCTAAGGATAAACAACTTGTAAAGGTGTCATTGTTTCTGCTCTATTTGATATTGTACAAAATGTCTGCTTTTGAGCCGTGGCTAAATACGAGAAGTGTTTTATGAGCAAATGGCGCTCAGGTGAAATTGATCGATGGCCTTCAGACCTGACCATCTGCCCAAAACAGCAGAGGTGCTGAACTGCAGATTCCAACCTTGCCTCCATCAGTCCTAAATGAACCCGGTGAGCGGACCTCTGGACAAAAGGTTTTTGCTGAGAGAGGAGAAGGGCTGCGGTGCAAAGGTATCCTTTTAATTTAATGATGGATGAGCATTGGAGAAAGGTCACCAAGTGATAAATAGAAGGGGATTTGTCTGGGGAGGCAATAAATAAAAACAGGGATGTTACCTTTTGATCCTTCTTGTTAATAGATATTTCTAATCCAGGAGAGCAACGTTAAGCCCTCCGAAACGACGACAAAGTGTAAGCGTCCAACCAAATGGATCAGGAAAACGAAAGTTTATTTGGGGTTGTTTTTTGCTTATTAATGTCATGTGCAGTGGAGTTTAATAGCAAAAGTCAACCATCAGACTAACCTTAGGGGATTGTTATCCATTGTCCACAGTATGTCTATTGTTATTTAATTTTCTCACATTTGTTACAAAAAAATGGTTGCACTATTTAAAAAAATAAAATAAAATAACTTGTCCCATTACACCTAAGTAAAAGCTTAACGCACAATATCATAAAACACAATGTCCTCTGGTAAAAATAAAGAGGCTTAGGAAAGGCCGGCCATATAAATTATGCAAAGAGTTTCTCCCGCTATCTGTATGTTTGGGAGAAAAGCAAAATCCATACCAGACAGCCACAAATTTAAGAAACTTAAACCTTTGAAGACTGTTGGAGTATCTTAAATACTCTTTTATTGGACAAAGCGTACTCCTAATAAAAGAGGAACATCTTAGAAAAGGATGTTGACTTTTTCAATTATGTTTTGTCACATCATCTGCAGCTTTCACGTTTCCTACTGAGAGAAGGCTTTTCACTCCAAATTGGCAAAATTCCAGCAGAAGGTAATGAAAGACGAGGCCTTTTCTTGAAAGGCAGTTGAGATGACAATAAGATCACAGAACTGACCTTTGACCAGGGCACCATTCTTTTTACGTTACTGTCATACGTTTTCTTTTTTTTTTTCTTTCCCCTGCACATCAGTGTGAACTGTAGCTCAGGCCCATTATTTGCCTCGCTATTGTTTCAGAAATGGGTCCCGGCAAAGTGGAAAAGATGCTGATGATTAAGGGGGGGGGGAAAAAAAAAACTTGATTGGAAGAGAAAACAAGTGCTAATTCTGGGCATGGTATATCAAGCCGAGCTGAAGAAATAATAGTCTTTTCATTCAACTGACAAGAGCCTGCATTGGTGAGTTCCTAAAATCGATGTGCAGCTATTGTTCGCCACTGCCCCAAATAGACAAAAAAACTCTTCCTGAATTATCCACTACAGCTACAAAACAGCTGTTTTTCTTTGTATCCGAGGAGATAAAGAAATATACTGCTATAGTTTTCCTGACCCCAAAGGAAAATTTATGGCCCTCAAGCCACCAGTAATTTTAAGATATATATCTAGCATACTACTGAGCATAATGATGGTTTTCCTTGTGTTTTTGTAAACTCTTAAGAGCCTAATTGTATGCTGCCTCATGGAAAGTCAGGGCAGGAAATCTGGTATGTCTTCTAACGTCAGTACAGCAATGCACACATTCGGTATTTCCCTTTTATACTTTAAACTGATATATTTTATCAAAGTAACATCTGTTATGACTTTACAAAAGGGGTTTTAGGGGGCTTTAAGAACTTGCTTTTCTGGCCTCTATTACTTTTAGAAATGCACTGTAATATAATCAAAGCATTTGTTAAGGCCTTCTTACATAGTAGTCGGTGACTAATAGATGTACTAAAGCAAGAAAGCACTGCACTTTAAAATCTATTTAGTGCTTCGAAAGTCTTATTGAGGCAAAACTTTTCATTCCTTTAGGCCTTCTTACATAGCAGTAAGCAAAAAATAGATAGATAGATAGATAGATAGATAGATAGATAGATAGATAGATAGATGTGAAAGGCACTATATGATAGATAGATAGATATGAAGGGCACTATATAAAAGATAGACAGATGGATGTGAAAGGCACTATATAATAGATAGATAGATAGATAGATAGATAGATAGATAGATAGATAGATAGATAGATAGATAGATAGATAGATGAAAGTACTGGGAGAGTTAGCCTTTTTGGAATAAATACTCCCCCAAGGTGCTAGAGGGCAGTGCTCTCATGTTGCTTTTACCATTTACCTTCCAACAGGGCACGCTGGGAATTGTAGTACCTTGGGAAAGCCCTGCTGCATGGCATGGGTGCCTCCAAGGGGATCTTTAGGGATGAACTGTCCCCACTTTGAAGATAGTAGTGTTACTGGAATTACTTTTAGGGTTCCAGCTTAAAATGGAGTCCTCCACCTCACCTTGGGAAGTTGGAGTTGGGAGGCAGATGACAACACTTGCTCGGAGGAAGAGAAGCAGGCAGTAAGAAGAGAAAGAGGAAGGATTCACCATCCCTAGGTATAGTGTGCTGTTGTAAACATTCCTATAGGTCCTGTAAAAGTATTTGGGAGAACTAAAATCCATTGTATTTTAACCCATAACTGTGTTATATATATATATATATATATATATATATATATATATATATATATATATATATATATATATATATATATATATATATATATATACACGGAATGGCCCATATTTATGTATATGACGTTTCACAGGCTGTAGCATTTAAACTACTGTGGGAAAAGTATCAAAAAAGGCATCACTGTTTAGTCTGAGAATGAGAGCAACAATGTCCTGGACCCCACCAGAGTTTTTTCCTTTGGAGTTACCTAAAAGACGTGGTGCATCAACATCACATCCACAATGTGGCTGAGCTACATGCAGCTATCACAGAAGAATTGCAGAGGATACCAGTACATATGTGTTGAGCTGCCTGTGACAACGTTGCTGTTTGTCTTCAGGCATGTATTGATCTGGATGGTGCATTGGTGGACCATGCCATGGAGGACAGGTAATGAAAAAACATTTAAGGTTCTTAATGTTCGTGTTCCATTATGTTACTTGGGAATAACATTGGTAGTTTCCTGACAATAATGCCTTTTCAATTATATGCATAAATATGGGCCACCCTATATATACTGTATAGATATATATATATAAACTGCTCAAAAAAATTAAAGGAACACTTTGAAAACACATCAGATCTCAATGGGAAAAAGAAATCCTCCTGGATATCTATACTGATATAGACTGGGTAATGTGTTAGGAACGAAAGGATGCCACATCGTTTGATGGAAATGAAAATGATCAACCTACAGAGCCCTGAATTCAAAGACGCCCCAAAAATCAGAGTGAAAAATGATGTGGCAGGCTAGTCCATTTTGCCAAAATTGAATTGCAGCAACTCAAAATTGTACGCAGCACTTTGTATGGCCCCTGTGTTCTTGTATACATGCCTGACAACATCGGTGCATGCTTCTAATGAGATGACAGATGGTGTTGTGGGGATCTCCTCCCAGATCTGGACCAGGGCATCACTGAGCTCCTGGACAGTCTGAGGTGCAACCTGGTGGCATTGGATGGACCAAAACATAATGTCCCAGAGGTGTTCTATTGGATTTAGGTCAGGAAAGTGTGGTGGCCAGTCAATGGTATCAATTCCTTCATCCTCCAGGAACTGCCTGCATACTCTCACCACATGAGGCCAGGAATTGTCGTGCACCAGGAGCCACTGTACCAGCATAGGGTCTGACAATGGGTCCAAGGATTTCATCCTGATACCTAATGGCAGCCAAGGTGCCTTTGTCAAGCCTGTAGCGGTCTGTGTGACCCTCCATGGATATGCCCAGACAATCATTAACCCACCACCAAACTGCTCATGCTGAATGATGTTACAGGCAGCATAATGTTCTCCATGGCTTCTCCAGACCCTTTCACTTCTGTCACGTGCTCAGGGTGAACCTGCTCTCATCTGTAAAAGCACAGGGCACCAGTGGTGCATCTGCCAATTCTGGTATTCTATGGTGAATGCCAATTGAGCTGCATGCTGCTGGGCAGTGAGCTCAGGGCCCATTAGAGGACATGGGGCCCTTGGGTCACCCTCATGAAGTCTTTCTGGTTGTTTGGTCAGAGACATTCACACCAGTGGCCTGCTGGAGGTCATTTTGTAGGGCTCTGGCAGTGCTCATCCTGTTCCTCCTTGCCCAAAGGAGCAGATACTGGTCCTGCTGATGGGTTATGGACCTTCTATGGCCCTCTCCAGCTCTCCTAGAGTAACTGCTTGTCTCCTAGAATCTCCTCCATGCCCTTGAGACTGTGCAGGGAGACACAGCAAACCTTCTGGCAATGACACGTATTGATGTGCCATCCTGGAGAAGTTGGACTACCTGTGCAACCTCTGTAGGGTCCAGGTATCGCCTCATGCTACCAGTAGTGACACTGACTGTAGCCAAATGCAAAACTAGTGAAGAAACAGTCAGAAAAGATGAGGAGGGAAAAATGTCAGTGGCCTCCACCTGTTAAACCATTCCTGTTTTGGGGTCATCTCATTGTTGCCCCTCTAGTGCATCTGTTGTTAATTTCATTAACACCACAGCAGCTGAAACTGATTAACAACCCCTCTGCTACTTAACTGACCAGATTAATATCCCATAAGTTTCATTGACTTTATGCTATACTCTGATTAAAAGTGTTCCTTTAATTCTTTTGAGCAGTATATATATATATATATATATATATATATATATATATATATATATATATATATATATATATATATATATATATATATATATATACAGTATATATATATGTATATATATACACTGTGTGGTAGGGTGGTAGGGAGTAAATGGTGTGACAGATAGGGGGCGCTGTTGAGCCCTTGAATCCTCAGACCAGACGCCAGACACCAGATAGAGGTCCAAATATAACTTTTATTTGAACAAATACGTGCACAAAGCACCCTCCTCTCCACAATACTCATTAACCAATACACAATAATCCTAATCAATAAATCATCCACTCCCAGACATGTTGCCACCCTGCCACCCAGCTCAGCTCGTCGTCTGGGATCTCTCACAGTCTTTTATAGTCCCTCAATCCATGTGACTTCCTAGCACTTCTGGGTCAGATCAAAAGTGCTCTTCTTCATCCTGGAAGTACGTCATTTCCCCTGTTGTTGTGACTAAGGGGACTTACGGGTTATAGGGCACGTAATAGTCCTTGGGCCTCCCTGCAGCGTCCTTTAGGTGCCCCTGTGGTATCTAGTAGGTCTGTGGATGAAAACTCCAATGTCCATAATTCCCTGCTGGCATTCGGGGCACCTGCATACTGCAGGGAGGGCTCCACCTGGCGGCCTGGGGGATGACTAGCCTGCCATAGTCCACAATGGTTAAAGAGTATGAAGAGCAGCAGGGCACCATTTCTATTGTGGCACACCAAATAAAAGCTGTTCGGCATTTTGAAGATTCCCCAAGGTAAGTGGCTCACTTATTTGATAGATCGTTACTATATATATATATATATATATATATATATATATATATATATATATATACAAATATATACTGTACACACACACACATATATACAGGGTGAGTCAAAATTATATTAACATTTGAATGGCGGAAACAGTTTATTCACAAAACATACTTCATATGTGCGAGATGATTTACAGGAATGTCTCAACCTGTTCGCCATCATGTTCAACACATATACTGCATATGCATACATATACAGGGTGAGTCAAAATTATGTTAACACCAATGGATTATTTTTAACTTGCTTCCTGTAAATCATCTTGCATATATGAAGTATGTTTTGTGAATACATTTTTTCCGTCATTCAAATGTTAATATAATTTTGACTCACCCTGTATATATGTGTGTGGTTGTACAATATATATAGATATGGACAAATTTGTTGGTAATACTCCTTGTAAAAGGAAGAACCCACATTTGCCTCTTAAATGACTAGAAACAGATAATTGGCAGCCATCATTGTTTTCTCCATATTAAACAAAAATCACACTTTGCTTTAGAGTTTTGATTCAACAGAATATTTCAAATAATAACTCAAATGAAAATGGCATGAACAAAACTGAAGTGACCCATATCCTCATATTTTGTTGCACAATCACTGCGAACATGCAATCTTTCTTCGAGCTCTCCATGAGTTATCTGCACCTGTCCACAGATATTTTGGCCCACTGTTTCTGAACATGTTCTTCTTCAGACTACATGTTTCATTTCTTTCCATTGTTGTTCAATGGGATTCACATCAGGGTGAGCACCCTCTTCTATGCGGTGGTGTGCTGGGGAGGCAGCATAAAGAAGAATGACACCTCACGCCTGGACAAACTGGTGAGGAAGGCAGGCTCTATTGTAGGCACGGAGCTGGACAGTTTGACATCCGTGGCAGAGCTACGGGCGCTGATCAGGCTTCTGTCAATCATGGAGAATCCACTGCAGCCACTGAACAGGATCATCTCCAGACAGAGGAGCAGCTTCAGCGACAGACTGCTGTCACCGTCCTGCTCCACTGACAGACTGAGGAGATCGTTCATCCGCCACACGACATGCGACTTTTCAATTCCATCCGGGGGTTTAAACGTTAACATTAAACAAAGTTATTGTCTGTTATACCTGCCTTGCACTCTCCACGTTGCACTTTTTAACCTGCACTGCATTTTTATTGCTCTTTAATTAATATTGTTTTTATCAGTATGCTGCTGCTGGAGTATGTGAATTTCCCCGGGGGTTTAATAAAGTATATATTATGATCATCATCATCATCAATGGGATTCTTATCAGGCCATTATGATTCTTATCATAGAAGGCCACTTCAGATTAGTCCAAGGTATGTTCTTAGCCGTTCTTTGGTGCTCTTAGCTGTGTATTTTGGTTCACCTTCCTGTCAGAGGATCCATGACGTGTGACTTAGTCAGAGCTTTCTGACACTGGACGGTACGTTTCACTCCAGAATGTCTTGATAGTCTTGAGATTTCATTGATCCCTGCACAGACTCAAGGCACCCCGTGATATCACTTGCAGTTCACATATGTGTGCTCATCTACACTTGAGGTAATGATCTTTATAGTCATGCCAATTTGGATGAATACAACATGCTTTAATATTACCTCAGGGGGGCTTGTGTGGTAATGTATAAATCTGAGTATTACCTCGGCCGTTGTAAGGATGTGCAGAGTTTTTTCAGAAATGGTTGGTTGTGACCCACCCAAATCATCCCTATTAGAACATTAGAACAAGACGAGAACAGGCCATTCAGCCCAACAAAGCTCGCCAGTCCTATCCAAACAATTCTATTAAAAAAAACATCAAGTCGAGTTTTGAAAGTCCTGCTGTCTACCACACTACTTGGTAGTTTATTCCAACTGTCTATGGTTCTCTGTGTAAAGAAAAACCTCTTAATGCTTATGTGTAGTTTACCTTTAATGAGTTTCCAACTCTGTCCCCGTGTGTTTGATGAACTCATTTTAAAGTCACTGGACTAATTCCCCTCATAATTTTAAACACTTCACTCCTGTCTCCTCTTAATCTCCTGTAAATGCTCAGCTCTTTTCAGTTTTCCTCGTAGTTCATCCCCTGTAGCCCTGGAATCGGCCTAGTTGATCTTCTCTGGACCTTTCCTAGTGCTGTTATGTCCTTTTTGTAGCCTGGAGACCACAACTGCACACAGAACTCCATACGAGGCCTCACCAGTGTGTTATTGCAAAGCTGGCATTTTACATGTAACGTTAACAACTCTGTCCTTTTGGCCGTCAGTGCATGACTTCATGGGGCAGATTGAGCAATCACGTGACGTACCATCTCTGTCAAATCGATATCTTCTTATGAGTTTATTGTTGTCCAGAACAATTTTTCAAAACATTCTTCTATTCCTGGAATGTCCGTGCTGATCTCTGACTGAATGCCATCTTCTGGCAGCTCCTAGCAAGCTAAGACTGTTCTTGAGCTGCCCTAAATCCTGGTAAAGTTAGGAGTAGCTTCCTAAATTAGGAACGTTGATAAAATGTTTTTTCTCTTACTTTAGAGTAGGACCAAATTTGGTGTCACTGTAATGAGGTTTGTGGCGCTGTGCATTTTAAGTAAATAAATGGAGGTGGGTGCAGATGCAACCTGCTCTGAGGTTGATTGGGGTGCTTGACTGATCGCGCATTTACATACAAATGCAGAATGCAGATCGGTCAAGTGCTTCATTCACACCTCAGAGCAGATAATGGCAACACCTGCACCCGATGGGTACATAAAAGGGAGCTTGGGCAGGAACCAGGGGGTCAGGTCAGGTCAAGTCAGGTTGGGGAGCATGCACTGGTAGAGCACATTGTCGCACCCACCACACGACAAAACAGCTCAGGATCATGGTTGCAACCCTTCCAGACCGACACGTTTTCCACTCCCACCATTCGGAAATGACCTTCTATCTGCCATAGCCAGGTGTTACGTGGGCATCTCCTTGGCCTGGTTCAGTCGCTCCTATGAGATGGATCACCCTTGTGGAAATGCACCACATGGTCGTAGTGCCGTAACTGACGTTCCCTCACAATGCAAGTAATGTGCCTCATTTGGGACTCCATGAACAACACAAAGTCAAACCAATGGTACCCAAGGACTTTCTGAAGAAGGAGTCCAGTCTTCATCTCAGGTCATTGGATAGCGTCCATGTCTCAAGACCATATAGCAAGACAGGAAGCACCAGGACTCTAAAGACTTGGACCTTGGTCCTTTTGCATAGATATCGGGAGTGCCACACCCCCCTTTCCAGTGACCTCCCATGCTCTCCCAATCCATTAAAGAAAGAGTCGCCAGAGACATGAATGTCACTGCCGAGGTAAGTAAACCTCTCGACGAGGTCGACACTCTCTCCGCAGACAGACACACTGCTGATGGCCGTGCCCAAGAGGTCATTAAAGGCCTGGCTCTTATTTTTTATCAGGACACTCACAAGCCCAGACACTCAGACTCCTCACTCAGCCTCTCAAGCGCCCCGATCAGAGCCTCCATGGACTCCACGAAGATCACAGCATCATCAGCAAAGTCCAGATCTGTGAATCTCTCTGCACCAACAATACTGAGAAAACAATGGAAGAGCAAGGTTGAAAGGACAGAAGAAACAAAAGCGAAAGTCAAGTCCGGCTGGAGAGGAATGAAGCCAATGGGAGTGAGCCCAGGAGAAGCACTTGGCCACGCTTCAGGGTAGAGGTCACTCCTGCTGAGCACTTCACAGAGCAAGAGCAACCATGTGTTCAGGTTTGGCTCGCGTGGATAGCGAGGGTCCGGCGGCAGCAGTAGGAGCAGGCGCACAATGGTGACCTGTAGACGGACTGGCAGCAGGGACACATGCCAGGATTACATGAGCCTGTTTGGTGGACGTCTCCTCGTGCTGAAGAGACCCCCGTAAGGGTTAAACAGACAAAAAGTGAGTTTTTAGAGAGGAAGACAGCAGCTCGGTTTGTGTTTTTAAGGACACGTTTCTTTCTGCCCAGGATTTTTAACCTTGGCTTTTATTGTGTGTTAATTGTTTGATTATTTATTGATTTTAACTTCCAATTTGCACTTGATTTTTATCAGATTATTTATTTATTTAAGGAGGAAACTTTGCCCAGCGCTCTTTACACTTTGTTTTTTGTAATGAAAGCACTCAAAGCACTTTACATCAACTCTTGATACTCTCTGTGCATGTCTTCACTTGCTCGGCTCAACCTCGGTTTTGTTATCGACGGTTCCAGGTTTAAGCTGCCAAGGACCGTGGAGGCATCCCAAGTCATTACAGTCACTCTGAGATTTACATGTCAGTTAAAACCATTTTCCTACCCTGGGATTCTTGATAAACACCAGCACCAGACATGAAACAATAATCTTGGTTAAGAAATGGAAAGGATCGGCAACCAAAAAAGTTCATGCAACTAGAGCCAAGATGTAAGACGAAAATGATAGTTAGGCCCCCTGAAAAATAGACTTTAATCAAACAATAATTATGCTAAGGGGCGGCACGGTGGCACAGTGGTAGTGCTGTTGCCTCGCAGTTTTGAGACCCGGGTTTGCTTCCCGGGTCCTCCCTGAGTGGAGTTCTCCTTGTGTCTGCGTCAGTTTCCTCCCACAGTCCAAAGACATGCAAGTTAGGTGGATTGGTGATCTTAAATTGTCCCTAGTGTGTGCTTGGTGTGTGGGTATGTTTGTGCCCTGTGGTGGGCTGGCACCCTCCCTGGGATTTCTTCCTGCCTGTGCTGGCTGGGATTGGCTCCAGCAGACCCCCGTGTTAGGATATAGTTGGTTGGATACTGGATGGTCCTGCCTTGCGCCCTGTGTTGGCTGGGATTGACCCTGTAGTTGGGATATAGCGGGTTGGATAATGGATGGATGGATAATTATGCTAGTTTTAGGTTAAACCCAAAAACGTACACTAAGCTAGAAATCCAAAGGGCTGACCTTTATACCCCTTAATCTATAAAGTCACTCCGTTGGTGACAACTATTGTCACCCCTAACAACCACTCGGTAACCATTGACACTAAACTCTCAAAATGGCCATAATAAAAAGAAAAGATGGTGCAGGAGAATAGGACAAAAATAACTACAACAACAACATTTTATTTATATAGCACATTTTCATACAAACAGTAGCTCAAAGTGCTTTACATATTAAAGAATAGAAAAATGAAAGACATAATTATAAAAAATAAATCAACATTAACATCGAATAAGAGTAAGGTTCAATGGCCAGGGGGGACAGAAAAAACAAAAAAACTCCAGACGGCTGGAGAAAAATAAAATCTGTAGGGATTCCAGACCATGATACCGCCCAGTCCCCTCTGGGCATTCTACCTAACATAAATGAAACAGTCCTCTTTGGCTTTAGGATTCTCACGGAAGGGCTTGATGATGATGATGGTCACGTAGACTTCTTCCTTTTAATCCGTCCATCATTGTTGGAGCATCATGAAGCTTTGAGTAGGTGGAGGTGGCGCAGGCCACCACCACAAAGAAACCGGAAAAAGAAACAGAAAAGAGAGTAGGGGTCAGTATGGATTTTAGAGCCACCATGAATAGTTGTTATGATGAATTGAACAGAGTATCAGGATTAAGTTAAATTACGATTAAAATGAAGTTATAAAAAGGCCATGTTAAAGTAATGTGTTTTCAGCAGTGTTTTAAAGTGCTCTACTGTATCAGCCTGGCGAATTCCTATTGGCAGGCTATTCCAGATTTTAGGTGCATAACAGCAGAAGGCCGCCTCACCACTTCTTTTAAGTTTTGTTCTTGGAATTCTAAGGAGACACTCATTTGAGGATCTGAGGTTACGATTTGGAATATAAGGTGTCAGACATTCCGATATATAAGATGGGGCGAGATTATTTAAGGCTTTATAAACCATAAGCAGAATTTTAAAGTCAATCCTGAATGACACAGGTAACCAGTGTAGTGACATCAAAACTGGAGTAATATGTTCTGATTTTCTTTTCCTAGTTAGGATTCTAGCAGCTGCATTCTGCACTAGTTGCAAACGATTTATATCTTTTTTGGGTAGTCCTGAGAGGAGTGCGTTACAGTAATCTAGTCGACTGAAAACAAACGCGTGAACTAATTTCTCAGCATCTTTCAGTGATATAAGAGGTCTAACTTTACTTATGTTTCTTAAGTGAAAAAATGCTGTCCTAATGATCTGATTAATATGTGATTTAAAATTCAGATTACAGTCAACAATCACCCCTAAGCTTTTTACCTCCGTCTTGACTTTTAATCCTAATGTATCCAGTTTATTTCTAATAGCCTCATTGTATCCATTATTGCTGATCACTAAAATTTCAGTTTTCTCTTTATTTAACTTGAGAAAATTACTATTCATCCATTCTGAGATACAAGTCAGACATTGTGTTAGTGAATCGAGAGAGTCGGGGTCATCAGGTGCTATTGATAAGTACAGCTGTGTGTCATCAGCATAGCTGTGGTAGCTCACGTTGTGCCCTGAGATAATCTGACCTAACGGAAGCATGTAGATTGAGAATAACAGCGGACCCAGGATAGAGCCTTGTGGAACACCATATTGGATATCATGTGTCTTCGAGTTGTAATTCCCACAACTAACAAAATATTTTCTCCCTGTCAGGTAGGATTCAAACCAATTTAAGACTGTGCCAGAGAGGCCCACCCATTGACTAAGGCGATTTCTAAGAATGTTGTGATCAATGGTGTCAAATGCAGCACTCAGATCTAAGAGGATGAGAACAGATAAATGGCCTCTGTCTGCATTTACCCGCAAGTCATTTACTACTTTAACTAACTTAAGTTAAGACACATTCAAACAAACAAACAAATAATAGATGTGACCGTTTGATTCCTGGGTCTCGAAACCCACCCAAACAATGATCAAATCATTTTTTAGAGCTTCAGGAGTCTCATTGTGCCCATTGCACGCCAAACCTATCTGGCAGGGGGTCTGTCTCTGTATTGCCTTTCCCTAGAATCTTCCTTTTTTTTTCCCTAGATTTTTTCCTTGTCTTCTTAGGGAGTCAAGGTTGGGAGGGTGTGTGTGTGATGGGGGGCTTATCAAAAACCCAGTGTGATTTTTGGCTATACAAGAAATAAATTGCTGTTGTTGTTGTGTTGAAAATTTTAAATGGAGAACCAAATCATGACACAGTCAAGGGGAAATGTCCAGACTCACTAGAGGCTGTGCCTGAGCCTGGAAACTGAGGCGCAGATCTCCAGGCCTACACAGCAGCAGCACGAAACAAAGTCTGCTTATTTAAAATAAAATGTTATTAGAGCACTACGCACTCCCCCCACCACGTCGCCTTGAATAGACAGACGCATGATAAATATTTTGAACTGTGCAAACCAGCTCCTTTTTCTGACGTTTTCCAATTTTGTGGCCATTTCCATAATTTTAGCATTAAATCTGCAAATTTTATACACCTATTGTTCCATTATTCAGTTTGATTATATGTAATAAAACGTATGACGTAAACATTAAAACAAACAAATTGCTCCATTCATTTTATCACCTATGTCTTCTCGGTAGCTAAGCAGACAGAAAGATATGCTGTCCGGCTATAAGTCTGGTGTGAAAAAGCGATTAATCAGATCAGCTCCGAAATTTGGCTTTTCAATGCTGCAAACCTTATTGTGGCTGGAGTAAGGCAATAACAAAGTAGTTTATCTGAGAACAAATTTCCTTCTCCTGATGGAATTCTTCTCCTGGCAAGAAAAAAATAAATGATCAAGTCCATTTGTAAAGTAGATGAATAAATCATTAAAAAATTGGGCGTATTCCAGATCACTGGGAACTTGCAGATGTTACTGAAAGAGGCGTTTTTTGGTTTTTTTTATCAGAGTAACCACAGGGATGTTCACATTAATCTCTTTGCCTTCATGTTGCTGAAAGTTTTTCTGATTTTTGTACAACTACTACTACTAATAATAATAGGAATAATAATGATAATGAAGATGATGATGATAATAGTGGCACAGTGATAGCGGCACAACACTAAAATGCCTTGTAAAGACTGAACTTTGCTCCAATTAGAAAGTGAGTGGGACAGCAGGCCCCTGTAATGGCTTTATGCTTAGACAGATTATGCATTACAAACATTTCTAATGATAAAATGCATTACTACCAATGTTTGTGATGCACCATCTGTTGGAATGGTAAATGCAACACACATGTCTCTGTTATATGCCATTGGGTATGGGAATCACAAAAGCAGTGTTAATGTGTGTGATGTGCCATCTGTTGGAACAACAAATACAATGCAGTTTATTACTGTAAATGTTTGTGATGCACCATCTGTTAGAACGACAGAGACAAACTGTAACAAATGTATGACAACACAGATACACAGACATCTTTTATTAAGGATAGATAGTGTGAAAAGGTGCTATATAGGTGCCCGATCTTACACAGACTGGACACGGAGGCACACTTAAAATAAATAAACTATGTATTTTTTCTTCGCCTGTGGGCACACACAGGCAGTACACAGTCCCAAACACAGCAAATAAACACCAACACAAAGCAAAGCACTCTTTTCATCTTCCTCCACCACTCCTCCCAGGCAACCTTGTCCTCCTCCTCCCGATTCTGGTTCCTCGAATGGTGGCTGCAGGCCCCTTTTATAGTTCACCCAGAAGTGCTCCAGGTTCTTGATTGCCGAGTTCTGGCTGCACTTCCGGGTATGGTGAAAACACTGCCCACAAGGGCTCAGTAGTCCCAGCTTCAGCACCCACTGCTGGTGCCTGTGGGAGCCAACAGGGCTGCACCAAACTTCAATTCCTATGGAGCTCTGCAGGAAACTGATACACTGCTCCAACCCATGGGGGCTGCCATCTAGAGTCCAGGGGGAGGTATTGCACCGTCCATGGCTGGTCACCCTGAGTATATAATGAAGGTGTCCTGACCGGTCATGGACCTCAGCCGTCTGCCACAATAGATAGATAGATAGATAGATAGATAGATAGATAGATAGATAGATAGATAGATAGATAGATAGATAGATAGATAGATAGGTAAACACTATATAATAGATGTCCCCAGGGGAAATTTTATTTTTACAAAGCTCTTTAGAGAGGAGAAATAAATATAGGAATAGATAAAATATATAGATATTTATACACTATAGTCTGAACACACAGCTAAATGACTAATAAGGAAAAAATTTAATCAAGGCATTATGTCGGTGTATTGCCATTGGTATAAAGCAGCCCCAGTTGCATTTCTTGACACATTTCTGCCTCAGTGTCCTCAGTGCTGCTGTGTCACAGAGAGGATTTGCAGCATTGTTCATAATGATAGATGTGAAAGGCACTATATAACAGATAGATAGATAGATAGATAGATAGATAGATAGATAGATAGATAGATAGATAGATAGATAGATAGATAGATAGATAGATAGATAGACCTGACCTAATGTTATATTTGTAGTCTGAGGTATGCAGAATGAAGAGTAAAGCAGACAGGTCTGTTCCTTGTGGTGCTCCAGTGTTGCTCACTCTGTCCTTGTGTCTCACAGACAGACAGTCCATCATCAGGACACCACAGGGATGGTTGGATGGCACTGAAGTCACTGGAGAAATCAAACCACATAATCCTCATAGTGCTGCCAGCTTTCTTCAGGTCAGAATAAGCCTTGTGGAGAAGACAGATGACTGCACCTTCCACTCCAGTTCTTTGTGTGATACGTAAACTGCAGTGGGTCCAGGTGTTCTACCACATGCAGACTCATGTAGTCCAGGTCGTCACGATCTGAGACGTAAGTGCCACTGGTCTGTAGTCATTACATGAAGAGGTGCCTGTCTTGTTTGGAACAGGAACAATGCATAATGTTTTCTTGGATGCTCCAAGTAGAGTGAGATGAATGGCACTCCAGGGGTGAGGTTGATCCTGTTGAGCTTTTCATGGAGCAGAAATAGCCAGTTCCTTTGAAGGTTGCCCACCAAAAGCTGAAGTATGATGGCAGGAAGAGCGAGCAGGGCTAGCTAGGCTCCTACTTACATCCAAGAATTGTGTTGGGGACAAGAGCCAAGGACAGTTGACCACACCTGCTGGCTTCTCTG
Organism: Polypterus senegalus; assembly: GCF_016835505.1. NCBI lineage: Eukaryota > Metazoa > Chordata > Cladistia > Polypteriformes > Polypteridae > Polypterus > Polypterus senegalus. Next base: position 15,020,032 of record NC_053168.1, read on the forward strand.
TTTTGCTGAGCAGGCCAGTATGATGAACAGAGGTGACAGGTTTGAGAGAAAGATGTGTTGGGGCTCAAGGAGAAAAACTGGAAAGATTAGACGATTTTGACTTGTCTTTTAATCTTGATTTTAATCTCTTTAATGGTTCATTTTGACCTACAGATGTGCACTGTTTTTATGAATAACTTATTCATTAAACATAAACTTGACACTGACTTTATTGAACATGATTAGTCTGTTTGGAGTTAAATGCACTAAGCACTTTTAACACCAATATCGTTGACCATTTCCTCATTCCCACAGTCCATCTTGGTTATGAGTATCAAAGTCCTGGGAGCTGGAATATGCCAGGCTGGAGGAACCCAGGGCATCACACAGCCCAGAAATATCTGTCCATTAATTCATTTTCAACGATGGCCAGTTGACAACAGAGGTAAGGAAAACAAAAACTCCAGTCAGCAGCATCGATATAGAAAGTGGACCTCTGGAGGTGTCCACAGTCAGATATAGTCAGACAGGGAGACACCGTCCTGGTGATCTCAACCAACCAACCGCACACCCCATCTTGAGCATCTCATATTAGAGTCTGTGCTGTGCTGTCCATTCTGATGGCAGAATCTTTCCATATGTTGATTCCAAGGCTCCCCGTATCTCAGCTGACTTTCCATGGAGAGGAAAACAGCTTGTGCCAGTAGACCAGTGGCACCAAGTGCCACAGCAGGGCACAGAGAAGAGAAACAGAATCGAAGAGGGTTAACAATTATTCATAAATGTTATATTACTTATATTTTTATGGAATTGACAAGCAAACAGGGCTGCAGATATGCAGCAGCTCTAGTCGAGGTATGCTGTACTAAAGTTTTGAGTCTTCAGCCTTCATTTACAAGATGAGGGGCATCTCTTATATAGGATCTTTCCACATCTTTGGGCTCTGTAACTGAAAGCTCAACCTCCCACTGTTATTTTATTGTGTTCATAAAAATTAATTAGGAATACTTTGAAATCATGTTTTTTGTATGGTGCCCACCAGACCCCCTGATATGGTATACCATCTTAGACAGAGAGATGTTCAAAGAACAAGAGAGCCTTCAGATGCTTTCTAAACACAGTGAGGGTGGCCAGCATGTGATGGTACGGGTCCAGCTTCATGCTCCCTCTTCCCTTTTGGAAGCCTCTCAAACCCAACGCCATCGAAAATGAAAACTGATGAACTGGCCTGATGGAGACAAATCAAACTGAGCAAGGGGATGGTGCAAAAGGTGCAACTGTTTTTTTTTTACAAAATAAAACAAATTCAAAACAGTGTCCACAGTGCAGTTCTCCAAAGTGTTTCGATAAATAATCCATAAAAAGATTAAAAAAAAATCCAAATGTTTAAAACAAGGTTAAAACACGAGAATAAAAACCTGCAGCTGTCACTGGGGCAAATCAGCCAAAGCACAACTCCTTCCATGTCTCTCCAGGGACCTCATGCATAACACCGTGCGTAGAATTCACACTAAAACATGGCGTACGGACAAAAGCGGAAATGTGCTTACACACAAAAAATCCAGATGCATAAATCCGTGCGTTCGCCAACTTCCATGTTCTTCTGCTACATAAATCCCAGTCAGTGTGAAAAGTAACGCATGTGCACGCGACTGCTGTCCCGCCCCGTCTCCTCCCAGAATTACGCCTCTTTGAATATGTAAATCAATATAAATAGCCCTTAAGCTCAGCGTTCTGTGAAAAGGCAATGGCAAAAGCACAGGGGGAAATAGAAGAATTTCAGCGAATACCAAGTGGAGGCGAGGAAAAACGTACTATTTGTTGGTTGAAACAAAGATATAAACAACAAAAGGAAGTTGATCGAGTCACATATGTAGCGTGTCGGAGAAACTCGAAAGTTCAAGTTCACAAAGTCACACAGTGCCCAAAATAAAAAAAGAAGTTGTCAGATATCAAAGTCACCGTGAAAAGGCGAGCCGTAGCCCACCGTCTGAGTGTCATATGAAAGCTTATTAGGGTACAGAGAGAAAAAAAAGGTGGGAAAAAAGCATGAAATGTCAACTTTAATCTCGAAATTTCCACTTTAATCACATAGTTTATTTTGTCATTAAAGTAGAACATCATAAACTTCATCTTAAAATTGTTTAATTTACTAGTTTCTCAAATCCCATCATAACTAAAGTAGCACGTTAAATGCTTTGTTTTGTATTTGATCTTCTATGTGCTCTATGTGTGTGAATCACTATGTGCTTCTTAAACCGGCTCTCTTCCTCCGACGGGACACAGAATCCATTACATTCATAATATTACAGCTCTCTGAATAATTAAATAACTGAGATGTATACGTGATATCATTTTCATGATGATAGGAGTTAAAGCACGTTATTAAACATGGGAACACGGTGGTGGAATGATTGTTGATGCCTCACGCAGGATGCTTGCTGCGCCGTGCGTGACCTTCGATGAAATACTTTATTGCAGAAGTACTGTCTCTTTCAAATGTACTAACCTCCTATAGTAAGTAACGTAATTCCTGTCCTTACTTTTCTTTCTCCAAGTTAGCAATCGCCACACAATCAGTTCTGTAATAGACATTAAGCCATCTGTAAGCTTAGATTCTTTGAAACTTTTAGGGAACATTGAAATATCTTCATAGTACATGTTTAATTATTCTATCCATCTATCCTTCCAGTGTCACGCCAGTCCCAGCAAGCATACAGCGTGAGGCAGGAACAATCCGTGAACAGAGCGGCAGATCCTTGCTAGCGCTGCGCCACCGTGCCCTCACATGTTTATTTATTAACAATATAGATTATCTAAATTAAGTTAAAGTTTTATCTGTATAATATAATAAACATATTTGCTGCATTTCATCTTAAAAATTATATTGTCCTCATATGTAAATACACGCTTTATTAAGTGGCTCAGGTTGTGCAATATTATAACTGTAGTGCAAGTCTACAGTGAGGTGATTGTACTTAAAGTACAAACAGTTCTACAAGGAACACTTGATGGACTGATTGAGTGCGTTTAGAGTTCTGGAGATGAAACTCTGAACCGCGAGGTCCGTACAGGAAAGGCTTTGAAACGTTTTGCCGTATGAGAAGCAGTTCAAATAGACAGCATGGCTGAGGCAGCATGTGCTTGATGCTGTATACCGATAATTCTCTTTCCGATCAGCTGCTCCAAGTGGTGCAGTGAGAGTAATATGGAAAAAGATGATCCGCTGTGGCAACCCCTAACGGGAGCAGCTGAAAGAAGAAGAAGAAGAAGGTGCAGTGAGAGTAACAACGCTAAAGCAGCTATGGTATTTAGAATAGTTTGGCCATTCTGTGGACCATTATATTGTTACAGGTTAATTACAATCAGATGCATTACACTAATAAACAATATGCAGTTAATTTCAGTGTATTTATAAAGCTGTGTCAGGGATGTGGATCTAAAAAAGAAAGGGAAATCACACTGGAACTAAAGCACTACTTTGACGCTGGGTGCTGCCAATCTGCAAAACCGATCGGAGAATTTGCGTATGCCAGGGTTGGAGCTACCGTAAAAATATGTGTGGCTTTACGCGAAGTTTAGGCTTAATACATCGCGATATGAACGTGGAAACATTAGTACACAACATTTTTGTGCATACGCACCATTTATACATGCGGCCCCAGGTCACCCATGGCTTGCTCAGTTGGAGAGACTTCAACTGCCATGGTCCTATCACTACCAATCCCCGTCTTGGCTGCCTCCATCGGTGGTGGTTGTCATCTCATTGTCCTTTTCGCACACACAGTCGTCCCTCGGATCCCTAGGGAGGACACCACCTCGACTGAACCCACTCCTCTACATAATCAGTGGGCATGATCCGTCCCTTGAGCGCTGATCACTTGCTCTAACACAGGACCCCTGATCGCGCTGACCTCTCTTTCCAAGGACTGGCTCGTCCACTCTTTTCCACTGCCCCAATGCCACACTCTAGCTCTCCAAGCCTCTTTCGTTTTTTTTTTTCTATTCCATCTTTTCCTCCCAATCTCCTGTGCCGGCCTGTACTTATACAGCTCAGTGGGTGCAGCAGCTCAATCACGAAGAAAGCCAATTAAGCATTTGAGAACGATCGCACCCTCACATGCAGGAGCGACTTGCCCCAATTACATCATCAACTCCCCGGGGCTGCACGATCACGTCCACAGAGACTGACCCGGCCAAATGGATTATTTTAAAACTGGCCTTTCATTTAGAGTGGCGGACCCGCTACACCACACAGCAGTCCAGATGGAGGTGCCACCAGGTAAGAGCTACACATGAAAGGTGTCTGGTGAGATTTCTGGCTATGTAGAGGTGGTACCTCCAGGCTCCTTTCATCAGCAGACCTGAGCATAGGACCTCATATATCCATATACAAAGGTGCTGAACCATTGAAAGCTCTGCAGGTAGGCATGAAAGATCTGAACTTAATATGTGCTGCTACAAGGAGCCAGTGGAGTGACATAAAAAGAGCAATGACATGCAACCATCTTGGCTGGCTGAATACAAGACAATAAAAGGAGAAACTGGCTGATCAAGGTAGAAACTTTACCACTGAGACCACTGACACACCATGTTTCTACATTTGCATGAGGAAAGCCATACAGCCAACCCAAACTAAATTATCGCAAAAGTGCATATTTATTGACTTACCCTCACATTTTTTTAAAATTCAGCAGTTGGGCACTGGTGGTCCTCTTTGTGGACACTGAATTTCCTTACAGTCCACAGAATTGCCATCATGATAATGGACAATTAACTCCCCATTGGTGTAGAATGCTTGTGTGAGTACGTCTACTTCTACATACTCGGTGGTTTATCATCTATTTAGATCTGCCTACTGGGCAATGGTGGCTCTGTTTTAGGACACTGAATGTCCTCAGTGGCCATAGGCCTACCACCATGATAATGGACAATTAACTCTGTATTGGTGTAGAATGCTTGTGTGAGTACATCTACTTCTACATACTCTGTGGTTTGCCTTCTATTTAGATCTGCCTACTGGGAAATGGTGGCCCTGTTTGTGGATGCTGAATTTCCTCAGAATCCATAGACTTGCCATCATGATAAAGGAAAATTCCCGTTTGGGATAGAATTATTGTGTGAGTACGTCTAATTCTACGTACTTAGTGGTGGACATCTATCTAGAACTGCGTACTGGGCAATGGTGGTCTTGTTTGTGAAAGAAGAATTTCCCGAGTCCATAGATTTGCCATCATAATAATGGACAACTCCTCATTGGGTCAGAATGATCGTGTGAGTACATCTACTTCTACATATTCTGTGGTTTACCAGCTATTTAGATCTGCCTACTGGGCAGTTGTGGTCCTGTTTGTGGATGCTGAATTTCCTCAGAGTCCATATATTTGCCAATATGATAATGGACAACTATCTCCCCATTGGTGTAGAATGATTGTGTGAGTACATCTACTTCTACATACTTGGTGGTTTACCATCTATTTAGATCTGCCTACTGCCTCTGACCCTTTGGTTTTGGACTAATATGTTTTAAAATGAATAGAAATATTTTTTAATAATAACTTTATAGTATATCATACTGAAAATCATTTTTTTCTTTTAAATTATATGTAAAACTGAATAGTTAGGAAAATGTGGTCAATTAAATGCAACACTTACTAGTAAATGTATGAAGCTGGTACGAACATTGAAGAAGATATACTGTACTTTAATATTAAATAGAAAATTATGAACACCACAAATAGGGCTTTAATATTTTACAGAAATGAATGATGACTATCACAAGGCTACGGCAGCTGGAGAGAGTGCAGGTCATTGGCAAGGAGTCAAATTCGGAAAGGACATACCAAAGCTCTGTGAAGCCAAACCACGTGACTGCCACACTTTCAGCTGAGAAGTTTTAACCCTGAGTAGTGAACATCTGGCACTTTGATTATGCATATTTATCCAAATATGCAATATATAGGATTTATGTATGTGATGGATCATTTTGAGACGATGGTTATAAGAAAAGAGCTAGCTGTTTTTGTTGGCAACACAGCGCCGGAATCTTAGCAGTAAAGTTCGACAGCAGCAAGTATTGGACGAAACCAAAAGGGTGCCATTTGAAATGCAATGAAACAGCATTACATTTCCATCATTCAGTTCATTACAAGTATAAAGGTGATTCCTAAAAATCAAGCAATTTTTCATAACTGATTAATTGGTGGAAAATGCAGCAGCTGTACAGTGTGTCACACACATGCACATGGGAGGCAAAATAAGGTAATTCCACTCCAGGCCAGGGGGTGGCAGGGTGCAGCAAACCTTTCTCTTTTATCCTACAGACCAGACACAGGAAATTCTGCCTGGTCTGGATGACATCACTTCCGGTTCTGGCCCACGAGGACCTCACTACTGGTTCCGGCCTTGATGACGTCACTTCCAGTCCCCTCCCAAGGACATCACTTCCGGTCAACTCCCCGATGACCTCACTTCTGCTGACCTACCTTGAAAGAAAGACAACTTCCTACTTTGAATTCAGTTCTGTTTTGGACTCAACCTGTACTCTTCTGTGCAACCAAACCTCCATTTTTGCAACCTTATTCAAGAATACGAGTGGCCGCCCGGAATCTCTTTTTTGTCAAGGTTGTTCATTTTACAAGTGTATTGTTGAAACCTTAACATCCATGTACAATTCTTCATCTCTATGAACTCTTTTCTCTCTCACCTTAAAATTAATATTGACTTAGGTTATGGGACTTAGGTAATATCCTATATGGTGTCCCACAAGGCTCGATCCTGGGTCTGCTGCTCTTTTCAATCTACATGCTGCCATTAGGTCAGATTATCTCGGGGTATAACGTGAACTACCACAGCTATGCTGATGACATGCAGCTGTATTTATCAATAGCACCTGATGAACCCCGACTCTGTTGTTTCACTAACACAATGTCTTACTTGTGTTTCTAAATGGATGAATAGTATTTTAATTTAATAAAGAGAAAACAGAAATGTTAGTGATTGGCAATAATGGATACAATGAGTTTATTAGAAATAAACTTGATGCATTAGGATTAAAAGTCAAGACAGAAGTAAAGAACTTAGGGGTAACTGTTGACTGTAACCTGAATTTTAAATCGTATATTAATCAGATCACTAGGACAGCATTTTTTCACTTAAGAAATATAGCTAAAGTTAGACCTCTTATATCATTGAAAGATGCTGAGAAATTAGTTCACGCTTTTGTTTTCAGTCGTCTAGATTACTGTAACGCACTCCTCTCAGGACCACCCAAAAAAGACATCAATCGATTGCAACGAGTGCAGAATGGAGCTGCTAGAATCCTAACTGGGAAAAGAAAATCCGAACACATCACCCCAGTTTTGATGTCACTACACTGGTTACCTTTGTCATTTAGAATTAACTTTAAAATGCTGCTTATGGTTTACAAAGCCTTACATAATCTCGCTCCATCTTATATGTCGGAGTGTCTGACACCTTATATTCCAAATCGTAACCTCAGATCTTCAAATGAGGGTCTGCTTAGATTTCCAAGAGCTAAACTTAAAAGAAGTGGTGAGGCGGCCTTCTGCTGTTATGCACCTAAAATCTGGAATAGCTTGCCAATTGGTATTCGCCAGGCTGATACAGTAGAGCACTTTAAAACACTGCTGAAAACACATTACTTTAACATGGCCTTCTCATAACTTCATTTTAATTTAGTCCTGATACTCTGTATATTCAATTTATTATCATAACTATTCACAGTGATTCTATAATCCATACTAACCCCTACTTTCTCTTTTGTTCTTTTCCCGGTTTTCTGTGGTGGTGACCTGTGCCACCACCACCTAATCAGAGCACCGTGATGCTCCAACATTGATGGACTAAAAGCCAGAAGTCTACGTGACCATCATAATCAAGTCCTTCCATGAGAACTCTAAATACAAAGGGGACTGTTTCATTTATGTTAGGTAGAATGCCCAGAGGGGACTGGGCGGTCTCTTGGTCTGGAACCCCTGCAGATTTTATTTTTCCTCTCCAGCCGTCTGGAGTTTTTTTTTTTGTTTTTTTTGTCCTCCCTGGCCATCGGACCTTACTCGTATTCTATGTTAATTAGTGTTGTCTTATTTTAATTCTGACTTTCTCTTTTTTTCTTTCTTCACCATGTAAAGCACTTTAAGCTACATTATTTGTAAGAAAATGTGCTATATAAATAAATGTTCTTGTTGATTATACAGAACTCGGCTAACGCCTTTATCTAAGGTGACGTACATAGGATACAGGACTGTTGTTTATTACAAATGTAGACAAATTTGTGGGTCCCCTAACAGTTCATTGAAAAAATGCTCTGTGCCTCCTGAAAAGTGACTCAATGACAAGCAATTGTCCACTGTGTAGCTGCATGCCTTTGATATGTCATCGAGTAAAGTAAAGCAAGTATGACTGTAAGAGCCAAACATAGAAAGTGAAAGCTTTAAGTTAAACTCATATTAGTTTTTGCTTAAGTAGAATAGAATAGTTAATCATTTTCTCTCATAACTGTAGACTATGGTATAACCTTTCCCTCCCTCTAAGTTAACCTTCTTAGTTATATTTATAACTAGCAAAATACCCGCGATTCACAGCGGAGAAGTAATGTGTTAATAAAGTTATGAAAAAGAAAAGGAAACATTTTAAAAATAACGTAACATGATTGTCAATGTAATTGTTTTGTCACTGTTATGATATATATACACACAGTTACACTCACATATAAACATATATACATATACATATAAACATATATACATATAAACATATCTACATATACACATATCTATATATACAGTATATACATATACACATCTACATATATATACATATACATACATACTGTACATACACACACACATATATATATATATATACATATATATACAAATCTATATATATATACATATCTACATATATACACACATATATATATATATATATATATATATACACATATATATACATATCTACATATATATATATAAACATACATACATACATACATACATATATATCTACATATATATATATATATATATATACAGTACTGTATATAGCAAAATCCCCGCGCTTTGCAGCTGGAAGAACTGCTTTTAAATTTTTACTAAGAAGAAAAGAAAACCTTTTTAAACTGAGGGAAAATATACCAATAACTATCTGTTAAGGATCTCTTTGTATACCACGTTGTCAGTTCAGCAGTCCGGTTGTAATATGACCAAGCTGTGCACTGAGATTACTTTTGAGAATGCAACGTATAGTTTTGTCCAGGAGGAAAGCAATGTTGCCTCAAATCATATATATGTGTAAACATATGTAATTCATGTGTGTTCCATGTCTACATAGATCTATGTAAGTGTAGCATGACAGAAATGTTGAACACATACCTAAAAGACAAACATTTTCCATGTTTTAATATTAACAACAACATTTTGACATGAAGTGTATAATGTGTGAAGACTGAAGCCCAAATATCAAACAAGCACTTTCACAAAAGGTGCAAATATCACAGAACAAGTGCACTTTTATTCAAGACTATAACCGAAGAAAAAGAAATCAGGTTAGTGTGGCTTGTTGTCACGATTTCTTTGATAGTACAACGGTAAGAACTGAAGACTACTATGCATCCTATGGGAGGATGGGATTGTTGGCTATTTGCTGCTTGGACGTATCCACACATTTACAAGACAAAAGACGTTGATTTAAGGTGGGACGGATTTACAAGTTTTTTTGTAAGCTTTGGTAATTCTAGTGTTAAGTGACTTTTTCAAACTCGCTGTTTTCTTGAATTCATATCACACACATGTCTCCAATCATGCAATCAGTCATTCAGCCAATTGAAATGGAGGAAAGTCATCACTCTGCTGTTTGATGTCATTGTGTATCCCACACTGAACATCGACCAGAGAAAGCAAAGGAGAGAAAAAATTCTAGACAAGCATGGTAAAGGCAAAGGCTAGAAGACCATCTCCAAGCAGCTTGATGTTCCTGTGATGACAGTTGCAAATATTATTAAGAATTTTAAAGTCCATGGGACTATAGCCAATCTCCCTGGATGTGACTGCAGGAGGAAAATCAACCTCAGAATGGGCAGAAGGACAGTGAGGATTGTAGACAAAAAGCCAAGGAGAACTTTCAAAGTGATACAAGCTGAACTCCAAGGTTAAGATTCATCAATCTCAGTTCGCACCAGAAATTGTTTTTTGAGTGACAGTGGTCTCAATGGAAGAAGACCCCGGAAAGACTCCTCTGTTGAAAGAAAAACATAAAAAAGCCAGAGTGGAACTTTCTAAAATGCATACTGATGAGCCATAATAGTTCAGGAAGAATGGCCTTTGGACAGATGAGAGAAAACTGAAGCTTTTTGGCAAGTCACATCAACTCTACATCCACAGATGAAAAAAATGAAGCTTTCCTAGAAAGGAACATCATAACTGTTGTGAAACATGGAGAAGGCTGGTAACGTTTTGGGGCTGCTGTGCTCTCGTCTCTTACGGGGGCCTTCAAGTCTTGTATAGGAATCAATGAAATCTCAAAACTATCAAGACATTCTGGAATGAAATGTACTGCCCAATGTCTGAAATCTCTGTCTCAGTCACAGGTCATGGACTCTGCAACTGGATAATGAGCCAAAACACACAGCTAATAATGACTAACCTTGGACTATTCTGAAGTGACCTTATATGAGCCTTGATTTGAATCCCATCAAACATCTATGGAAAGAACTGAAGCATGCAGTCTGGAGGAGACCTCCTTCAAACCTGATACACCTGGAATAGGAAGAGTGGGCCAAACTACCCATGGACAGGTGCCGGATTCTCATTGAGAGCTCCAGAAATCGCTTTATTGCAGTGATGGCCTCTACAGTTTGTGCAACAAAATATTAGATAAGGGTCCCATCATTTTTGTCCGTTCCACTTTCAGTTGTGTTATTATTTGAAATATTCTGTTGTATCAAAACAAAGTCTGATTTTTGTTAAATACAACAACAACATTTATTTATATAGCACATTTTCATACAAACAGTAGCTCAAAGTGCTTTACATATTAAAGAATAGAAAAATGAAAGACATAATTATAAAAAATAAATCAACATTAACATCGAATAAGAGTAAGGTTCAATGGCCAGGGGGGACAGAAAAACAAAAACTCCAGACGGCTGGAGAAAAAATAAAATCTGTAGGGATTCCAGACCATGATACCGCCCAGTCCGCCCAGTCCCCTTATTTATACAGAATAAACAATAATGATTGCTAATTATTTTGGTGACATTAAGTCCTCCCTGAACGAGGATCTTAATATAATGGCTGAGCATTTCTAGAGCTGGTGATCAAATCAAGTCCCCAAAACACAGCAGTCACCACACCTCTTATTACTTCTGGGCGCTGCACCATGCAGAAGTCTTCACAGAAGCTCTCTACCTTTTTTCCAAAATTTTTAAGATTCATGTTATTCATTATTAATGTTAAGATGTGATCTCTTCCACATTACTATACATTTTTGAATGGATTTTTAAAATGAGGGTATGCTGCAGTCAGCCCATTCAATGCTTAATCTGACAAGTTCAGACCTTGAGAGACTTCAGAGTGTGTTGATAAAGGATCTGATGGCTACCTCAAGAACAATGGCTACCTCTGAGAATGTAAGAGACTCTGAGGAACATAAAGTTGTATGTTACAAATGTTCCCATAGTCATCTGGCAGCGGCACAATCACCACCACCTAAGGATCTCTCGTACAAATTATTGGAGGACCACTCATCCAAGAATGGAAGAGGCAAAGATCTGGAGTGAGAATAAAAATAAGGAGGAAAATGTTTTACAATTGGCATATTGTATCATCTTAAATAATTTGGATGAACTGACACATCTCGTGGCAAGTTACGGCGAGTTCAAGTACTGTGGTATTGAACCGGGTTAAACTTCTTATTTCAGACAATATTTCAATGCTGAAAGGAGTTTTTCATTACATACAATCAGAAAGAGTGGAAAAAGCAGGAGAAGGAATGGAAATTTATGTCACTTGGTAACAAGTGAGCACTTCACTGTTGGAGCTAAATGTGTAATCTAGACATTGAAATACTAACTGAATTCATCCATTTTATTACCTAGGAAGATAGGTTACATAATCCAGATTAATGATTGATAACCCAGTAAGAGAAAAGAGTGACACATTTTAATGATGAATCATTAAGAGTGTTGGTGACATCAACCAGAGAAACACTGGAAGGATCAACCATCTATCAGCATATTCCTTTTGTGAACACAACAACCTCGGCCTGTTCTATTTAAGTGTTCATTCCTTCAGATGTGGACTAGTGGTATAACTGGGCAGTAATGGAAATGATTCACTCAGTTACCAACAGTTTAATGATGAATCATTCTGAGCCTGGAGTGTTCATGGCTTGAACCAGGGGAACATGGAAAGGATCAGACTTCAATCACCAAGTTTCTTCTGTGGACACAACAAGCTGGGCCTGCTCGATGCGTGTGTTGGACAGCATTGGAAATGATTCACTCTGTTGCCAACACTTTAATGATGAATCATTAAGACTCTGGAATGCTGGGGGCTTCGACCAGGGAAACATTGGAAAGAACAGACTTCCATCAGCATGTTTATTCTGTGGATACAACAAGCTGTGACTGCTCTATTTAAGTGTTAATTCCTTTAGATGTGGGCCTGTGGCACCACTGGGCAGCAATGGAAATGATTCACTCTGTTAAAAACATTTTAATGATGAATCATTCTGACCCAGAAGTTCTGGTAGCTTCAAGCAGGGGAACACTGGAAAGAACAGACTTCCATCAGCATGTTTATTCTGTGAACACAACAAGCTGCGACTGCTCTTTTCAAGTGTTAATTCCTTTAGATGTGGACCTGTGGCACCACTGGGCAGAAATGGAAATGATTCACTCTGTTGCCAACACTTTAATGATGAATCATTCTGACCTAGAAGTTCTAGTGGCTTCAAGGGAAGGAACATTGGAAAGAACAGACTTCCATCAGCATGTGTATTCTGTGGACACAACAAGCTGTGACTGCTCTATTCAAGTGTTAATTCATTTAGATGTGGGCCTGTGGCACTACTGGGCAGCAATGGAAATGATTCACTCTGTTAAAAACATTTTAATGATGAATCATTCTGACCCAGAAGTTCTGGTAGCTTCAAGCAGGGGAACACTGGAAAGAACAGACTTCCATCAGCATGTTTATTCTGTGGACACAACAAGCTGCGACTACTCTATTCAAAAGTGTTAATTCCTTTAGATGTGGACCTGTGGCACCACTGGGTAGCAATGGAAATGATTCACTCTGTTGCCAACACTTTAATGATGAATCATTCTGACCTAGAAGTTCTGGTGGCTTCAAGGGAAGGAACATTGGAAAGAACAGACTTCCATCAGCATGTGTATTCTGTGGACACAACAAGCTGCAACTGCTCTATTCAAGTGTGAATTAATTTAGATGTGGACCTGTGGCACCACTGGGTAGCAATGGAAATGATTCACTCTGTTGCCAACACTTTAATGATGAATCATTCTGACCTAGAAGTTCTGGTGGCTTCAAGCGAAGGAACATTGGAAAGAACAGACTTCCATCAGCATGTGTATTCTGTGGACACAACAAGCTGCGACTGCTCTATTTAAGTGTTAATTCCTTTAGATGTGGACCTGTGGCACCACTGGGTAGCAATGGAAATGATTCACTCTGTTAAAAACACTTTAATGATAAACCATTCTGACCCAGGTTTATGAACGGTTTATTATAACATATTTTTTCTTGAGCTTCAATAACTAAGCATATCACTACATTTTGCACTGTGTGTATTATTGTATGAGACAAATAAAATTTGATTTGATTCCATTTTGATAACTGGATTGCCAAATGCACACCTGACTAAGACATTCTGTAACAAAAGCGGTGAAACATGACCCTTTGACAAAGTTAGCCATGAAGACTAAGATAAGAGTCAACCTGATCAAGAGACTTGTATGCATTAGCACTAGCATCAATTCAAAATTCTTCATCTGTGTTCCTTGCACTGTCCATAGCCAGGCACTATGTAACAGTTACCACTCATGTGGGCATAGGGGGCAGCTTAAGGGCTCTGGTGATTGTAATTTCCCACCGCTTCAGGAGTTGCTGCTGTATCCTAATGCGTTTTCCCTTCCTCTCTCTGCAGACTGGAAGATTGACAGCTGTAACACCACTGACATCACTTCCGGTGTTCATCCACCTGGACCTGCTTCTTTCTTCTAGAAATAACTTAGGACCAGAAGATCCGCCATTTTGAAGCAGTTCATTTTGAGAACTCTTCTCTGAAAAGATATCTCTACAACTATTGTGTTTTTTTCTTGTAATTTTGACTTCAATTATTCAGAATCGCCAGGATGGTGCCCCAACTCTTTATAGTGACCTGTCTAAACTCTTACACTGTATGAAATAGAATAGAGTTGGGCATTCAATCATTTCTAGTCATATTAAAGCTAAAAAATAAAAAGAAGAAGAATGATGCAAATATGGCCCTTATTGGTGAGAAGTAGCAGTGACATCAGAAGACATGACACTCACAATGGTGTTAGTAACTCTGATAATAACAGTATAAAGGAAGATTACTGATGATGCAGTGCCAATCATAAGCATGGTGCTTGGCAATGGGCAATGGGCAAGAAGCTAGTTTGCTTGCATTTAATTAACTAATCAGCTGCACAGTGTCACGCATGCATGTCTGTGGATCACCATCCAAGCTCTTCCCAGGTATGTGCTACCACCCCAGGCTGAGAGGGGGCACTGCCACTAACTGTCTTGTCATTTTCTTTCTCCACTGTCTTGAGAAATAACCGAGGAAGGCTACTGTCCCCACCCCTTCTGGTCCTGGAGCTTCAAAGAAATGACCACCTGGAAGGAGGCATTAATAATCACAGAGACGACCACCTAGTGAGAACAGCTCCAAGTCTAAGGACCCATTGGCAGAGTCGAAACGTTTTGATGCCACTTAGCTACATGGCACTTACCTTTGTTATCTTTTCTCATGTCATCGATTATTGTTTGGTTTTGGACTGTATTAGTAAATGAGGAGGGCCTTATAGGCACCCCAGAATACTCTACCATTATTGACTCTTTTTCACTCGGGCAATCATAACCGATAATAAATAATAGCAGAACTACTGGAATGAAAATATTTAACATATATCTATATATATAATTCACTAAGGCAAGACAACCATGAAAAGCACGCCGGAAGGGGCATGGATTCACTAAGCCGCCGACAAGTGAGACACCTATGGCGCAGACAGGAAGGAGCCACGCCCACCAACTCCAAGACCATTGGATACGACGACAACTCGCAGGGCCACGCCCACCAACTCGGACGACGACACAGAAAAAATTGTGTCATTTATGTTCGTCTGTCGTAGAGGCCACATGCAGTGCAGGTCAATTTAATGTCATGTACCTCCGAGCTACGTTGACTGTTCATAGAGGCATGTTTCTCGCGGAGGTGAATCGCCATATGCAGCGTGTGAAACGGTTTGCGGGGGGTATCCCATGGGATCCTTAAAACAATCCTTTAAAACCGAGGTTAAAGCACAATGAAGGAATCAGTCTTTAAAAACCAATAAGCCCTGTGCCTCTGTTTCATTACCGTTTCACCTGCTTCACCAATGCAGGCCCTGCAACAGTCGAGACGCTCTGTCAGCAGCTGACCTTCTCTGTGCCTGACCGGTTCACACAGAGGCAGCGCAAGAGACAGACAGAGGCACACACACAGGCAGCTGCTGGGCGGCTCTCCGTGAGTTTCACTTGCGAGCGGACACATGATCAGGCGGTGTGTATGCTCATACGCTCCCACTGTTTTCGTCCCTACCCTTTGTACACACCCCCCTCCCACACGTTGACTGTTAATAGAGGCATGTTTCTCGCGGAGGTGAATCGCCATATGCAGAGTGTAAAACTGTTTGCGAGGGGTATCACATGGGATCATTAAAACATTCCTTTACAACTGAGGTTAAAACACAATGAAGTAAGCAGTCTTTAAAAAACGAGTTTTCGGTTACGACGCACGCATGCTGCAGCATAGCAAAGTGTTGTACACACTACATACAGTGTCACACACGTGCGCATGGGAGGCAGCTAAAGGGCTTGAGTGAAGGCAGTTCGGAGGCATGCCAGGGTGTGGCAGAGTACACTGACTGTTTTTCTCCCTTGCCTGTAGACAATTCCCGGGGGATTTCACCTGGCTCTCCTGACATCACTTCCGGGACTGAGCCAATGGAAGTCGGCCACACCAGGTCCAGTCCCTCTGATGTCACGTCCGGCTATGAACCAATGGTGGAAGACCACGTGCCGGATCCATATGACCTCACTTCCTGTCTCCCCCTTTAAAACCTGCTCCTTTTCCTTTGTTTCCTTAGTCTTGGTTTGGACTCAGTTGAATGCACTTCAGTGCTGATTATTTGTTAAAACGACTTTTGCAGCCAGGATACCACATTATACGGGTGGCTGCCCCAAACCTTTATCTGTCCATGTCTCGTTCTTGTGACAACAGCAATTCGCATCCTCGACAAACATGCGTCTTCTTAGATGCTCCTGCACTTTGTTCACATACCCCTCCCACCTCGCTACGCCGCACGGACGATTGTGTGTTGGTTCGATCCGTGCATTGTTACGATGTTGCTTTTCTTGCTGATTTATTACATTACCGATTTTGCAAATGTTAAATTTTCTCCCTGTGCTTAAAAATGATTAAAAAACCAGCCTGATTATGTGGCGTATGGTACGCCGCGGGTTGGCTAGTACAATTTAGTATGTAAATGTATGTAGGACTTTATATCAAATGGCAAACTACTAGCAGAGATCGGAAGGTGAAATATTTAAAATGAATAGTGCCAGTAATTGAAATTCTGGCACTGTATACTGGAAGGTCTCAGTTCAACAAAAGCAAAATATTCCAGTACATGTTTTCACTGTGAGAAAAAAAAAGTATTCTTATTTATTGGGGAAATAACAAAATCTTGAGTCAATACGATATAAGCACCTGAGATGAAAAGAAAACTCAATTCAAATGGTTTACTTGAGTATTCTGTTCAGCCTTGGCTTCTAATGCAGGAGACAGATGCCGTAGTGTCATACAAGTTTCAGGGAGAACAAAACAGAAAATACAGGGAATCAGTGATCTAAGGTATGAGGATAAACTAAAATAACTAAATCTCTTTTGTCTAGAAAAAGAAGGGTATGCTATGATTTGACAGAAACTTTCAAAATTCTAAAGGGAATTAATAAAGAAGATCCTGGGCTCTGCTTTGATGTTAATATAGAGAACAGGATCAGGGGTCATGAGTGCAGCAGAAGAAAATGCAGATTTAAAGTGCAGAGCAGGTGATATATATTTTTTTCTTCTGACAAAGAGTTATAAATATATGGAATAGTTTGCCCAGAGAAGCAGAAGCACTTGAAGCACCGCAGACTCAGCAATAGCATTATTAAGAATAGAAATTATTTTTAAGGGTTTTCTTCAAGCTTCTCTAAAGACCAAATTCAAAAATGATAAGCAAACAAGTCAT
This sequence comes from Polypterus senegalus, assembly GCF_016835505.1. NCBI lineage: Eukaryota > Metazoa > Chordata > Cladistia > Polypteriformes > Polypteridae > Polypterus > Polypterus senegalus. The sequence goes on from NC_053168.1 coordinate 15,037,583, forward strand.
TCTTTAACCTGCATAATACAACTCTGGATTACAGGGAGCTGCAGTCTATCCCAGCAGCATTACATGCAAAGCAGCAGGGTCCATACACTTACGTACATAACACATTGGGTCTATTTAGAATGAAAGAATTGATTGATTAGTGCCATATAGATGAGAGAACTACTGACAACTAATAGCACAAAACTATAACAAAGATGATTACAATTATATGGAAGAGGCGTTGGTAAGGCCAGCAGGGAGCACTGACCCTTGTGGTCTCCATGTGGACCCCGATACCCCAGTGCAGTGATGGGGACACTGTGCTGTAAAAATGGCGTTGTCCTTTAGATTAGATGTAAAATCAAAGTTCTGACTCTCTGTGGGCATAAATGATAACTGGGTATTCTCTGTAAAGAGCAGGGTGTCCCCCATGGCCTAGTTTTTTGGGCCCACTAATCACCCTATGTCTCTAATTGGCTATCCTTCTCGCCCCGTCACCTCCTATTAGCTGATGTATTGTGAGCACACTGGAGCAAAAATGGCTGCCGTCTCATCCAGTTGGATGCTACACATTAATAGTGGTTTAACTGGCTCCCCATTCAGTATGAAAGTAGGTAATTATTGGTATTATTATTAAATGCTCAAAAATAAATAAATAAATACATCAAGGTACCATGAAAGCAAAGGTTGATGTAAGAACATTAGGAGATGAGAAAATTTGTGATGAGAACAAACCATTCAACCCAAGAAAGGTGTCTATCCTCTTCACCTACACCAAGGGCGTCCAGCTCTGCTCCTGGGGGGCCTCAGTGGCTGCAGGTTTTCATCTGACCGTCTTCTTAATTAGTGAGCAGTTTTTGCTGCTAATGAACTTCTTCTGCTTCATTTTTAATTAAGTTGACTCAGACCTCTTTGTTGCTTCTTGTTCCTTATGTGGCAGCCATGAATATAATGAGAGGTTAAATGAGCCGCCACATGACCAGCTCACCTGTGCCCATCACGCAATAACCGAAAATAAAGAAAGGTGAAGGTCTCAGTAAGGATGATCTGCTCAGGTCACCAAAACATTTTGAAAAAACAGAAAAAGAAACAATTAAGGGGTTAGAGTCTTCAAGAGAAAATCAATTAAAATGAGTTAAAAAGATGTTAATTGGCAACAAAAACAGGTCACTCATTCATTAAAGGGTTAGAATGAAAACCTGCAGCCACGGTGGTCCTCCAGGACTAGAGTTGACAATCCCTGGGTTCGAATGAAAACCTGTAGCCACTGCGACCCAACAGGACCGGAGCTGGACACCTCTGACATAGACTGTCCAAAGTAACATCAAGTCAAGATTTGAAGGTCCCCAAAATCCTTCTGTCCACCACACTACTACACTGTAATTTATTCCATATATGGTTCATGTACGTGAAGAAAAACTTCCTAACATTTGTTCAAAACCTGCCCTTAATTTGATATACTTTGTTATTCCTCAAGGAGTATAAGCTTCCAACTGTGTCTCCATGTTCTTGTTGAAGAATTTATTTTAGAATAACTATTAGGATCTACTGTACTTATTCCTTTAATCATTTTAAGCATTTTGCTGCTGAGTGTGGAGTGGCTGGGATGAGGATCAGCATCTCCAACTCTGAGGTTCTTTCTCAGAAAAGCGTGGATTGCTCTCTCCAGGTGAGAGGTGGAACAATTTCCCTTAGTAGGGAACTTCAGGTATCTTAGGATTTTGACCACTACAGTAGAATTGGAAAAAGAAAACGTGAAAGTGATAAACGGATTGGAGTGACGGCAGTCATTATACGGTTGCTGTACCAGTTTATGCGGGTAAAGTGGGAGCAGACACTAAATTTTTAATTCTCAAAAACCCTTCTAGGGGAAAAATGGATGAAATCTTGGGAAAGGTACTTCTGTGAGAGACCTCTTACCAAGTAGGTTGGGCATACAGTGGGTGTCGAGAAAAGGGGGTAAATAAAAAAAAATGCTATTCTGATAATCTGATTAATATGTGACTTAAAATTTTGGTCAGACTCAATAATTATCCCTAAATTCTTTACCTTTGTCTTGACTAATGGATCAAGCTTATTTCTAATACGCTCACTATATCCATTTTTGACAATCACTAAGATTTCTGTTTTCTCCTTATTTAGTTTGAGTATATCGGTACTGAGGTGGCATGGTGGCGCAGTGGTAGCGCTGCTTCATCGCAGTAAGGAGACCTGGGTTAGCTTCCCTGGTTCTCCCTGCGTGGAGTTTGCATGTTCTCCCCGTGTCTGTGTGGGTTTCCTTCAGGTGCTCCGGTTTCTTCCCACAGTCCAAAGACATGCAGGTTAGGTGCATTGGCGATCCTAAATTGTCCCTAGTGTGGGTGTGTGTGTGTGTGTGTGTGCCCTGCGGTGGGCTGGCACCCTGCCCAGGATTTGTTCCTGCCTGTACTGACTAGGATTGGCTCCAGCAGACCCCTGTGACCCTGTGTTAGGATATAGCGGGTTGGATAATGGATGGATGGATGGATATCACTACTGATCTGCTCAGAAACACAAGTAAGACATTGGGTCAGTGAACCAAGAGAGTCGGGGTCATCAGGCGCTATTGATAAATGGAACACCCATGAAATGTGTGTATTTCAAACCACAATATTTAATTTCCTATATAATTCCTTACAAACGCATCGACAGATAAACACTTCAACACAGACTTCAGCAGTGAGGATTGCAGCAGGGTGATGTATTCATCTGACTGAATGGAGGGGTGGAGGTTGTAGCAGGCTGCTTTCTGTTAATCCACAGATTTGCAAAACAAAAGCAGACTATTAGCGCAGGAAAATTTAAGGAGATCAGGGACGACGAAAAAAATCGTAAGCTTCAGGGTTTCTAGTGCTAAAGCAAAAGACACTGTTGGAGTGGTTTAGAGACAACTCTAGGAAAGTTCTTGAGTTGCCCAGCAAGAACCTAGACTGGTACCCAATCGAACATCTTTGGAAAGACATGAAAATGGCTGCCCACCAATGGTCTTCATCCAGACTCATAGAACTTGAGATGGATCTGTAGAGAAAAAAAAAATCAGAAAATCTCGAGGTCCAGGAGTGGGAAGGTTCTGGTGTCATACCCAGGAAGACTCCTGGCTGTAATCACTTCCAAAGGTTCAACCAAGACTGAGTAGAGGGGTGAATACCTGTGACCATGCCATATTTATAATAAGCTTGCAAACAGTTCTAACATTTTGTTTTTGCATTGTCATTCTGTGGTATTGAGTAGTTTTTGATGTGGGGAAAAATTAATTGAAATGATTTCAGCACAAGTCTGCAACATAACACAATGTGAAAAAATTAAGGGGGGGGTCTGAAGACTTGAAGACCCCACTGCTTGTGGCACGCTGAGGTTTAATGTAAGAATCAACTGAATGAAACTGAAAGTCATTGTGTTTCTGATCACTGGTTTACTCCAATTTGCATGAACTCTCCAACAAGTTGCTGTTTAATGTTATTCATTTTATTATATTTTTGCAACAGAAAGTGCACTTTTGAAATATCTTCCTTCTAATAATAAAATGCTGTTATAGAGCTGAGATCATCTCTTCGGCACCATCATATAAGGAAAGAAAGCAATGGGGGAAGATCAAAGAGATTAAGAGTTGCTATCTGGCTGGGACAGAAAGTGGTTAAAGCCAAGGAAGGCACTGCGGACAGCATGGGGTAACACTGACAGTCTGATGCCAACTTTTATTTTTTTTATTTTTTTACTATTTAACTTTGCTTGTGTATTGTGAAGGTCAACATTAAAATAGGAATGGGATGTCGCCTACAGGTCTGCAACAGAAAATGTCTGCTTTAGAAACCTGCCTTTGTTTGCAATTATAAAAGGAACACCCAGTTATTTATTCATTGATTTTTGCTCTTTCCACATTCAAATGTTCTGTAGCAGTTCAGTTGTGTTTGGATGTTTTTTTGTTAGTGTTAAGCGTAAGAATTTTTTAGAATAAGTGTTATAATAGAAAGTGATAATTATTATTTTCTAATTGGATTTTGCCTCCTGCATAAGAAAGGGCAGAGCAGAAGCTTTTTCCTTAGGAGACTGCAGCCCTTTAATGTGGGAAGTGACGTCCTTCGAATCTTCTACAAGTCTGTGACGGCCAGTGGGATTTTCTAAGGTGTAGTGTGCTGGACTGGTGACATCACTTCAAGAAACATCAAGAAATGCGACTTGGTCTCCGTCATACCAAGAGCAATGTGCCTGCATGCCGCTTCACTGGGCTTGAGACCACCACTTCAGAAGTTTTGTTTTTTAAATTTTCCATGTGTCATCCTCAGGGCTCCTCTAAAGTATGTGGTATCACCCCGGGTCAAAAGCAGGCATTGAGACTAACCATGTCCTCTCCTTCAACTCCAGCAACACTGAGAAGACATCCCCCTGAGGGCACCTGACTTCACCCCTTCCGTTTTTTTCCACTATTTATAATGCGAAGTTGGCAGAAGGAGGCGTGACTCTGTGAGCAAAGTGCAACACCAACAAAGATCGTGTGATGTGACAGTAGGGGTCGCTGTCGCACCTCCAAACCCGCAGACAATATGCCAAAACACCAGGTAAAAGTCCAATAATGTTATTTATTATAATAATAATGTGCACAAAGTACCTATCCTCCACAATACTCAATAATAATCACAAACACTAATCAATAACAAAATACAATCCTCCAACTCCCAGCAGCTCAGTCACCCTTCCTCCCAACTGAGTTCTTTCTAGTTCATGACCCGGAAGTGCTTCTGAGCCCTCAGTCCACGTGATTATCCAGCACTTCTGGGTCGGGTGAAAATTTTTCTTCTTCATCCCGGAAGTACGTCATTTTCTGTGTCGCTGTGACTAAGACATACTTCCTGGTTATAGGAAAAGTAGCAGTCCCTGCTCCTCCCTGCAGCGTCCCCTGGAGGCCTCCATGGTATCCAGCAGGGCTGTGATGTAAAACTCCACTGCCCATGATGCCCTTCTGGAATTCGGGGCACCTCCATGCTGTAGGAAGGGCTCCATCTGGCGGCCTGGGGGTATTGGCCGGGATGAATGGCTGGCCACAGTGACCTTGCCTGTTCTTAATCTAAACTATTTTATTATTATTATTTTTGTTGCCTTTGCACATTCATTTTTGGTAAAGTTTCGAAATGTAAATGGAGATGTATGATTTGGCTCCCCAAAATTTTCTTGTCTGGGACTTGTAGTTGATCACTTGTCCACAGTCTATCTATCTATCTATCTATCTACCTATCTATCTATCTATCTATCTATCTATCTATCTATCTATCTATCTATCTATCTATCTATCTATCTGTTATATAGTGCCTTTCATATCTATCTATCTATCTATCTATCTATCTATCTATCTATCTATCTATTGCTTATATAGCACTTTTCCTATCTATCAATTATATAGTGCCTTTCACATCTATCTATCTATCTATCTATCTATCTATCTATCTATCTATCTATCTATCTATCTATCTATATCATATAGTGCCTTTCACATCTATCTATCTATCTATCTATCTATCTATCTATCTATCTATCTATCTATCTATCTATCTATCTATCTATCTATCTATCTATCTATCTATCTATCTATCTATCTATTTTAGGTTTAGGTTTATTTTTATTACTTTACCAGTAACAATGCACTGCACGATTACATGCAGTGAATACACTTGACTTGACCATTCCTAGTTATCATCCTCTTTCTCTTTCTCTGTGCCGTTTATCATTCATTTGCTCAGAGGTTGATGTGCTTGCTGCTTCCTGAGCAGCTCTTCTTTTCTCCACCCTAGCGGCCTGCATCTTCTATTCTCCCGTCGGCATCTTTTCGCGTTAAAACTGATTAAGTCAGTGGTTGTGTTGCAATTACTTAGTACGTTTTCTTTAATTTTTCACTTAAGCTGGCACTTAAGTCTTCAATCTGCCTCAAGAATGATTAAAGATATGAAGAGGTAGAGAAAGTGATGGCGAAGGTGGGAGGGATGAGAATGGTGCCCATACGCATGCGCCACACGGCCGCCCTGCTGGCCGCTGCTGAGAGTTGGTTCTACAATGAAATAAAATAAAAATAAAAAGAGGAATAACCTTGGAGGTCAAGCATCACCCCGAAAGCGGATAGTAGACGTCATGTAGTATATGTGTATCAAATTTCAGGTCAATAGGTCAAACGGTTTGCGAGCTACAGGTGATTTAAAATCCTGGACAGAAAAATGGACAGCCAATGGTAGCGTATTGTATAAGAAGATATGGTGCTTTCTGAACCCTTTGTTATTTGCAGTGGTGATGGACAGGTTGACAGACGAGATTAGAGAGGAGTCTCCGTGGACTGTGATGTTTGCTGATGACATTGTGATCTGCAGTGATAGTAGGGAGCAGGCTGAGGAGACCCTGGAGAGGTGGAGATCTGCTCTGGAGAGGAGAGGAAAGAAGGTCTGTAGGACCACCAAGACAGAATATGTGTGTGAATGAGAGGAGGTCAGAGGAATGGTGAGGATGGAGGGAGTAGAGTTGGTGAAGGTGGATGAGTTTAAATACCTGAGATCAACAGTACAGAGTAACGGGGATTGTGGAAGAGAAGTGAAAAAGAGAGTGCAGGCAGGGTGGAGTGGAAGGAGAAGAGTGTCAGGGGTGATTTGTGACAGACGGGTATCAGCAAAAGTGAAATGGGAAGGTCTACAGGACGGTAGTGAGACCAGCTATGTTATATGGGCTGGAGACGGTGGCACTGACCAAAAAACAGGAGGCAGAGCTGGAGGTGGCAGAGTCAAAGATCGTAAGATTTGCATTGGGGGTGACGAGGATGGACAGGATTAGAAATGAGGACATTAGAGGGTCAGCTCAAGTTGAATGGTTTAGGAGACAAAGTCAGAGAGGTGAGATTGTGTTGGTTTGGACATGTGCAGAGGAGAGATGCTGGGTATATTGGGAGAAGGATGCTAAGGATGGAGCTGCCAGATATGAGGAAAATCTAATCTCTCTATCTCTCTATCTAAAAGGTCAGTATTCATTATGAACGTCTTGATTTTTATTTATTTCCCTGGCCATCAGACCTTACTTTTTATTCTATGTTAATTGATGATCCCTTATTCTAATTTTTATTTATTTTGTCTTTTTTCTCTTTCTTCATCATGTAAATCACTTTGAGCTACATAGTTTGTATGAAAATGTGCTATATAAATAAATGTTGTTGATGTTATCATGGTCAAATAAATGCCAGCCTACTACAAATAAGTTGCAGAGTTGTTCTTCAGAGCGGGGAACCATATTTAGTTTCCAAAGGATCATCCACATCTGTAACAGATAACATAATGAATAGATGGTAATATTCATTCATTCATTTTCTAACCCGCTTAGTCCTGAAAAGGGTCTCGGGGGTCTGCTGAAGCCAAACAGATTTGTGAAATACCAATGGGTCCTGATTTGAAAAGGACTCTCGCTGCATACAATCACACAGACTAAGCCCAGTTTGTCATGATCTGCTGGTGTCTTGCTAGGCAGCTTAACCTACATTATAGATTTCAGCTTTTTTCTGCATATTAGGAAGTTTCTCCTAACAGGGAGTGAAAATGTGAGGTTTGAATACAGAATAGGAAGTCTGAAAGTACACCTTATGAGAAGGATTTAGGTGTCGTAGTGGACTCTAAGCTATCGATTTCCCAACAGTTTTCAGAAGCCATTAAGAAGGCTCACAGAATGTCAGGTTATATAGCGCCTTGATGTGTGGAGTACGTCACAGGAGGTTCTGCTCAAGCTTTATAACAAACTGGTGAGGCCTCATCTGGAGTACTGAGTGCAGTTTTGGTCTCCAGGGTATAAAAAGGACATAACAGCACAAGAAAAGGACCAGCGAAGAGTGACTAGGCTGATTCAGGGCTACAGGGGATGAGTTATGAGGAAAGATGAAAAGAGCTGAGCCTTTACAGTGTAAGCAAAAGAAGATTAAGAGGAGACCTGAGTGAAGTGTTTAAAACTATGAAGGGAATTAATAAAGTGGCTAAACTGAAAGAGGGCATTTCTGCCCAATGCAATTAAAAAAAAAATTCTGATGCTCAATTTGATGTTGTGATAAACAACCTGGAATGATGGGTTTGGGAATCATTCAAAGAAACAATTTCTAAGTTTTGAGATAAACCATAAAGATGCAAATTATAAATTAATCGTGAAAAATGTATTAGATAAGTTGAAGGAGTTGGGCTTCAACGTCAGTCTCAAAGTTCTTGAATTCTTGAATTTTCCCCTGAATTTGTTGGAGCAGTAAGTGAAAAGTAGGGTGGAAGATTCCATGTCGGCGTGATGGTGAACTACTGCTGGATAATTCATGGTGGGGATTGGGGTGGCGGAAAAAAAGTGTACAAATGATGGGCCACCAAATAAAGAATACTGAATAAAAAATTAAGAAGTGACAAAAACTAGACCAGTTATATGTAAGTCAATGGATATGTATTGTTGTTTTCTTTACATAAATGTTTACAATTTTATTGATTTAGATAGATAGATAGATAGATAGATAGATGTGAAAGGCACTATATAATAGATAGATAGATAGATAGATAGATAGATAGATAGATAGATAGATAGATAGATAGATAGATATGAAAGGCACATATAATAGATAGATATGAAAGGCACTATATAATAGATAGATATGAAAGGCACTATATAATAGATAGATAGGAAAAGCGCTACGTAAGCAATAGACAGATAGATAGATGTGAAAGGCACTATATTATAGATAGATAGATAGATAGATAGATAGATGTGAAAGGCACTATATAATAGATAGATAGGTTTTTTTGAAACTGAGAAGCTCCTTAAGCATGGGAAAGTCGTTATATAAATAAATATTATTATTAAAAGACTCTTTAATATCAAAGTGAAAACACATCTCTGCAAAGTGGTCTAAAGTAATTACAAATATAAAACACAATATAATCAATCTCATAAGTATTTATCCCCTTTAACCTCCTTGGTGTTAACACTGGGATTGGAATTCTAGGTAATTACGGTGAACCCCGAGTCAGATCTGGGGTGATGTTTGATGAACTGCTTTACAGTATAAAGCCTGAGTAACTTTCCGGACAGTATCCTTCTTCCTCTTCATATTTCCCACTCCGCTGTGAGGTGTGGGGTGTACAAGAAATTTTCACCAGTGGGTCTGAGTGCGGGCAAACAAGTGTCTGTGCCCTGTGAAGAAGTGCCACCCTGACCAGGGTAGCTTCCTGTTTTTGGCCTAGTACAGCTAAAATAGCCCTCCCTCATTACCAATGACCTGAAATTGGATTAAGCATGTTTATGAACATGTCTGTATCATTATGTATATTTACTAATGTTAGATTTTTTGGATTATATATTATTAACATATTATTTATGTTATAAATGTAGTATTTTTTTTTATTGTGAACCAATGATGTAGGCATAGCATATTCTTAAGGTCCTTTATATACTTTTATCACATGGACAGAAGCATTTCAGCAGAAATCCTGATAAAAAAAAAATTTTTTTAAATCCAGCATGTTCTAAAATGTGCTTTTAATTATAAATAATAATAATAATGTGTCCAATAAACACTGCTGCACATATCGCCTAATCCCAGGTCTAGCATACTTCCTACACTGCAGGTCATCCAAAGGCAAAACATACTTCCAAACTATGTGTACCCATCAATCCATAATCATGTTTTATTATAGTATGAGTAATTCAAGTTGTGGAATAAAAATGTTTTTTTATTCAATTAATTATTTAGCTGCATAATCCTCAAGTTTAAATTGTAAGCAGCTGTGAAATTCACCTCCCCTCTCCACCTATATTGTGGTGTTATTCAGGTTTAGGGTCCAGACGTTACCAGCTTCGGTCTGTCTGAGTGTTGTGGATTTCTTAACAGAGAGGCATGCTGGGTTAAAAAGTTAATCATTTAAAAATAGATTATTGCCTAGTGGCTTCATTAAGAAAAATGTACAGTCTTACATAAAGTACCCAGGGGCACAAAAAGGTGGAATGCAGAGGATGCACTGCATGAGGGACAATAGTGACAGGAGCCCATAAAGGGCTTAACTTGTTCTATTGTGACCACAGCTGTTCATTGGCTGCAGTGGAATAACATCAAGACCCCCTATCTGTCCTTGTGTCACAGCTGACTAAAGTACAGTCACACAGGTGCATCCAAGGGACACCTCAAGGACTCATCCAAGCTTTGTAATACCCCACTGGGGTGAGAGGGGGCGCCACCACTAAGTTGTCTGTTTTTTTTTAACTTTCTCATATACAAAGCTTAGGAAAAGCATTGCAGTCATCCAAAGATTCGATGTCGAGGTTTTGATGAATCTCGACATTTCAGACGTCCCTGACTTTCTCGTATACGAAGTACAGGCGAAGTATAGGAATCGTCCAAAAATTCCATTTCGAGATTTTGATAAATCTCGACATTTTACCATTTTTGGAATTATTTCTGCGTCTGTGTGCGTGTGTGTGTCTGAGCGTGTAAACACGATAACTTGAGTACACTTTCACTTAGGTCAACCAAATTTAGCATACAAGTATTAGGTGAAAAACGTAGATTGGGCTATTTCTGTTAAACGGAACTTTATCTTTTATTCATGCAGCTGCAGATTTATTCAACTTTACTTTTATAATGATTGTTCAATATATTATTAATTTGATTTGTTTTGTTCTTGATGGTTCTTTAATGTACAAAATATAAAAATATAATCATTCTCTTGCGGTTTACTCCTCGAATATCCATCCTGATATCTGTGTATACGAGAAAGTCGAGGGGAGACCACTCCCGATTTTTTTTCTTTAAAAACCGTACGTCATGTAGTATACATTCAGCAGTGAGTAGCACTGCTGCCTCGCAGTTAGGAGACCTGGTTTCACTTCCCAGGTCCTCCCTGCGTGAAGTTTGCATGTTCACCTCGTATCTGCGTGGGTTTCCTCCTGAGTACTCCGGTTTCCTCCCACAGTCCAAAGACATGCAGGTTTGGTGCATTGGCGATTCTAAATTGTCCCTAGTGTGTGTGCCCTGCGGTGGGCTGGCACCCTGCCCGGGGTTTGTTTCCTGCCTTGCGCCCTGTGTTGGCTGGGATTGGCTCTCACAGACCCCCGTGACCCTGTAGTTAGCGATATAGCGGGTTGGATAATGGATGGATGGATATGTGTATTATTACAAATGTAGTTATAATTAAATGTATTATTTATCAGTAATAATTAATCATTAGAATCCATTAACGACAGGTCTATTAATCTGGAGAAGCAACCTGAGTTTATGTGATGTAAAACCCCTGAACAGATTTATCAGTAAAGTTGGCCCCATCACGAGACTGAGTCTGGACACTTTGGAGACTGTCGGTGAAAAAATCAAACACCATCACGAACAATTCTGCCCATCAACTCGGGGTCTGCTTACTCAGAGTAGTGAGTAGTTTTAGTCACAGGCTCACCGTTTCCTGATATAATAAGCTGCGCCTCTGTGGATGTTTTCTGCCTGCCACCAATAGGGAGTTCATTGCTTCCTCCCGAAGTCCCTTCCTTCACTCCAGTCAGATGCCACAGAAAAATAGTACAAATTTGAATGTGCCACAGTTATTTTTAGCCTAATGTTTATTGAATTATATATTTTTATTCTATTGTCTTAAATGGTACATTGAGGCAATAACTGTGACTTCTTTGTTTTTATGTTTTTTGTATGGCTGTGGAATGCATTTGAATTTCTCCATAGGGATTAATAAAGTATATCTAATCTAATCTCATTTTCATGTCATGTCAGGTAGGTAGCATGTTATTAACAGCACCAACCATGTAGTCACTGTGCCTAGCCATGCCACATTGTATTTGCCTCACAGAGTTAGTGCCTTCATTTTGAATTCTTCCCTGGTCGCTGTCTCTAATTGGCATTTCTAAATTGGCCCAGTATGAGTGTGGGTATGGGCTGCAATCGGGTTGTACCTCCACTAAGGGTCTGGTCGCCCATGTACACTGGAATATCCAGTGTTATCAAGTATAATGATTTCAATATGAACATATAAAGTACTTTTTGTCCATCAAACAATACCAATTGTAATAATATAATTGGTCCATCAATTTTAAAACTTAAACACATTAAAAAGAAAGATTTTTTAAAAACATCTATTTAAGGATTATATACCATGGTATAAAATATATACCAGATAAAAAAATACACAAAGGAGCCAATGGTGTGCTGAGAGAGAGACGGCTGCTAGACAGTTTATTTCCTTTCTTGACCAGAATGGCATTCCCATGTAACTGAATATCTGAGCATCCTTATGCAAGGAGGCCCATCAAAATCTGTCTTTCCGTCATCAATCACCACCTTTTGACCGGCCTAAGCAAAAAATGGTAACATGCAGTAACAGCATCTGTCTGTTGCAAAAATCACAAAGGAAGCAAATGAGGAACAACAGGTAAGGGCTGAGATCAGTCTTTCAGTCATTGCCCGTCAGTGATAAGAAAATTCCAAGAGGCAGATAAGATTAGAGATTTTCCTAATACCCGGGGCTAATTTCATTAACTTAGGAGATATGAAAACCTTCTTCCTTCCAAATGTTATTTTTCTTTACACTGTGTCACTTTTTTATATTTAGTTACATTTTTTCATTATTTGGCTAAAATATTTCCATTCTCCATGCTCTGCAATTAGGATAAGTCCACTTTTAATTAAGAACTTTTCAGTCATCATTACTGTTGCTCTTTCATAATGTAACTTTTTTACCATTATAACAATTTTCCTGATTAAATAATAAATTACTAGAAACTAATGAAATACTCCTTAAAGCTGGGGTTGTGATTAATATTTCTATCTAATGAATAATAATTTACTTGTTACTATTTACTATGTTACACAGGCATACACTGAAAAGACTGTTTCGATGATTTCATATGATTTATATATATCCATCCATATATATATATAAATATATATATATATATATTTTTTTTCTTCTTCATGTAAGATTTTTTCACAAAACATATTTCTAGGAGTCAATTCCAATTTTTACATTGCTTTTGCAAACTAATTACATAAATATTTATTTAAATATACAGTTTATTTGAATAATAATTTGCTTGAATTTAATGTTTTCTAATATTAAAATCTAAAAGCTCCTGTGAAGTTTTAATTTCTGCTTGGAGAGAAATAAAGCATATCTATCTATCTATCTATCTATCTATCTATCTATCTATCTATCTATCTATCTGTTATATAGTGCCTTTCACATCTATCTATCTATCTTTCTATCTATCTATTGCTTATATAGCGCCTTTCACATCTATCTATCTATCTATCTATCTATCTATCTATCTATCTATCTAAATCAATAAAATTGTAAACATTTATGTAAAGAAAACAACAGTACATATCCATTGACTTACATATAACTGGTCTAGTTTTTGTCACTTCTTAATTTTTTATTCAGTATTCTTTATTTGGTGGCCCATCATTTGTACACTTTTTTTCTGCCACCCCAATCCCCACCATGAATTATCCAGCAGTAGTTCACCATCTATCTATCTATCTATCTATCTATCTATCTATCTATCTATCTATCTATCATATAGTGCCTTTCACATCTATCTATCTATCTATCATATAATGCCATTCATATCTATCTATCTGTCTATCTATTATATAGTGCCTTTCCTATCTATTTATCTATCTGTTGTGATATTGTCCAGTTGGGATGTGGCAAAATTTCTTGCCTGTACAGAAGGCATCCCTGCAAAGGCACAAAAAACTGAAAGAAGATCATGAATTGTGTTATATTTGGTTTACGCCACATTGGAAGACGTTGTATAAGGTATTTGGTAGAATAAACCTTTTATTTAAACCGGGACTTGTGTCTGTGAGGTTCTGTCTGGGGCACTGCAAAAACCCCTACTCGTCACACTATCTTCCTGCTTTATAGTGCCTTTCATATCTATCTGTTTATTATATAGCACCTTTCCTATCTATCTACTACCTTGTTGAACAGCATGGTTATAAACCAAACTCAATGCAATATAAAATTAATATAATTATGAGAGGAGAGGATAGGTTAGGAGCACACTCTGATGCAGCATGTTGCCACACCCATCACATGACAGACCACCTCAGGATCCCAGATTAGGACCCTTGTGCGCTCATGCAACAGGTGACACCTCAGCACCACACTCGTTCAGATGGAATGGAACAGTGTGAGGTTTTTATGGCGGGTTTGCAAATAATTTGGTACTCTGTATATAATTTCACATTTCTAAGATGGCCACATAACATTGACATGAGACTTTAATGTGTCTTGACGAATCCACACTTTGAGATTCTGTACAGTATACCAATGCTCCTATCAGTTAGATTGGGATCCTCAATCACAGTCCTGGAGGGCCGCAGTGGCTGCAGGTTTTTGCTCCAACCCGATTGCTTAATAAGAAGCCCTTATTGCTCAAGTAACACTTCTGCTTCACTTTAGTGGTCTCGCCCATTAAGATTTTGAACCCTTATTGCTTATTTAAATCTTAAACAGCTGTAGTCTTGGTTTTTAATTGCTCCTAATTACCAATAACATGCAAATGACAAAAAAGAACAGCATTTCTCCATTTAGCTTGTTACCATTTACACCTCTGTGTGTATTTATCATGTACTATTGGGCTTAATTAAATACTTGAAAGGAAAGGAAAGAGAAAAAAGTGAAGGGCCTTCAAATCATTTGGATGATATCCTTAGAAAGGGGAAGAAAATCTAGGATATGAGAATTACCTGACATAGCAGAGTTAAAGCACTTACAAGCTATGAAATTAAATTATTGGCACCGGGTTAGAACAAAAACCTGCAGCCACTGCGGCCCTCCAGGACTGTGATTGAGGACCTCTGAGTTAGAGGAATAAACTGCCACCCTTCATTGCCGAGTCTGTGCGTGTTATGTTGCAGTACTTGGGGTAAAAATGCCTTCTTCAGTGCTGCGATTGTATTTGTGTAAGAGTCAAACCTCCATTGGAGAAGTCCAGTCAAAAAAATAAATTAATTAATGGAATAGTGACACCATATTACAGAGGTCTTCAATCACAGTCCTGGGGCCTCATGTATAACGCCGTGTGTAGAATTCGCACTATAACATGGCGTAAGCACAAAAGCCGAAATGTGTTTACACACAGAAAAATCCAGATGCAGGAATCTGTGCGTACTAACTTCCACGCTCTTCCGCTACATAAATCCCGATCAGCGTGAAAACTAACGCCGTGCACGCTTTATGTAACGCCCCAAATCCTCCCAGAATTACGCCTATTTGAATATGCAAATCAATATAAATCGCCCTTAAGCGCAGCCTTCTGTGAAAAGACAATGGGAAAAGCACGGGGAAAATATAAGAATTTCAGCGAATACCAAGTGGAGGCAAAGGAAAAACATACTATTTGTTCAAATAAACCGTGGTATGATCAACAAAATGAAGTTGATCGAGTGACATAGCGTGTTGGAGAAACTTGAAAGCTCACGTTCACAAAATCGCACAGTGCCGGAAATAAAAAAGAAGCCACATATCAAAGTCGAAGTGAAAAGAAGAGTTGTCGCCCACTGTCTGAGAGTAAAATATGAAAGTTTATTAGGATACAGAGAAAAAAGGCACACGGTGGGAAAAAGCACTAAATGTCAACTTCAATCTCGACATTTCCACTTTAATCACGTAGTTTATTTTGTCATTTAGTAGAACATTATAAACTTCATCTTAAAATCGTTTAATTAACCAGTTTCTCAAATCACATCGTAATTAAAGTAGCACGTTAAATGCTTTGTTTTGTATTTGATCTTCTATGTGCCTATGTGTGTGAATCACTACTTGCTTCTTAAACCGCTCTCTTCCTCCAACTGGACACAGAGTCCATTACATTCGTGATATTACAGCTCTCTGAATAACTAAAATACTGAGATGTATACGTGATGTCATTTTCATGATGATAGGAGTTAAAGCACGTTATTAAACATGAGTTTCACTTCGATGAAATAATTTATTGCAGCAGTACTCAGGGGCGGCTCTAGGCTTGTGGTGGCACTGGGCAGAGGAAGAATCGGTGGCTCCTTCGTCGGCCAATGTCAGTAAGGTAGCTTATCACGGTGGATGGCCTCGTCCGTTGCGAACACTGCACAGCAGCCTCGTGCTCATGACAAGCATTTATCTTTTGTCGAAATTTGTCGCTGCTTTTAGCTGTGTTGTTATTTTCTCTTTCTGTTTTATATTCAATATATATTGGCGTAGCCGTCACTGCAGTCAGTGCTTTTCTTTCCCCAAGTAACCGATCGCCACACAATCAGCTCTGTAATAGAAGTTAAGCCATCTGTAAGCTTAGCGCCGATTCTTCAAAACGCTTAAAGAACATTGAAATATCTTCGTAGTACATGTTTAATTATTCTATCCTTCACGATACTCCCAGTGAAGAATATAGATTATTTAAATGAAGTTAAAGTTTTATGTGTATAATTTAACAAACATATTTTGCTGCATTTCACCTTAAAATGATATCGCATCATATGTAAATAGCACTTTATAAAGTGGCTCAGGTTGTGAGATATTATAACTGTAGTGCAAGTTTACAGTGAGGTGATTGTACTTATAAGTACAGATAGTTCTACAAGGAGCAATTGATTGAGTGCATTTAAAGTTCTTGGGATGAAACTGTTTCTGAACCGCGAGGTCCGTACAGGAAAGGCTTTAAAACGTTTTGCAGTGGCTGAGACAGCGTGTCCTTAAAGCTGTATACTGATAATTCTCTTTCCGATCAGCTGCTGCTGTGATTCACACTCAGATACAGTGATATAAATACTCCGAGTGGTGCAGTGAGAGTAATATGGAAAAAGATGATCCGCTGTGGCAACTCCTAACGGGAGGAGCTGAAAGAAGAAGACGAAAAATAAGAAGAGGAAGGTGCAGTGAGAGTAACAACGCTAAAGCAGTTATGGTATTTGGAATACTATGGCTGTTCCCTGGACCATTATATTGTTACGAGTTAATTACAATCAGATGCATTACACTAATAAACAATATGCGGTTAGTTTCAGTGTATTTATAAAGTCGCGTCATGAAAATAATGAGTAATCACACAGGAACAGTACCATTGCTTTGACACTGGGTGCCGCCAGTCTGCAAAACCGAGCGGAGAACTTGCGTACGACAAGGTATGAGGTACCGTGGAAAAGTGCGCGGCTTTACGCCAAGTGTGGGTTTTATACATCGCGATTTGAACGTGGAAAAGTTCTTACGCAACATTTCTGTGCGTACGCACCGTTTATTCATGAGGCCCCTGGAGGGCCGCAGTGGCTGCAGGTTTTTGTTCTAACCCGGTGCCAATAATTTAATTTCATAGCTTGTAAGTGCTTTAACTCTGCTATGTCAGGTAATTCTCATATCCTAGATTTTCTTCCCCTTTCTAAGGATATCATCCAAATGATTTGAAGGCCCTTCACTTTTTTCTCTTTCCTTTCCTTCCAAGTATTTAATTAAGCCCAATAGTGCATGATAAATACACACAGAGGTGTAAATGGTAACAAGCTAAATGGAGAAATGCTGGTCTTTTTTGTCATTTGCCTGTTATTGCTAATTAGGAGCAATTAAAAACCAAGACTACAGCTGTTTAAGATTAAAATAAGCAATAAGGGTTCAAAATCTTAATGGGCGAGACCACTAAAGTGAAGCAGAAGTGTTACTTGAGCAATAAGGGCTTCTTATTAAGCAATCGGGTTGGAGCAAAAACCTGCAGCCACTGCGGCCCTCCAGGACTGTGATTGAGGATCCCTGCCATATTAAAATGAGAAAAGCTGCAGAAGAAGAAGAAAAAAAACTGAAAGACGCTCAAGCCCTACTACCTGGGCATTAGTTATTTTGGTAAATTAAAATTATAAAATAAATAAGCTTTTGATTTTACAAAAAGAGTAACAAATGTATTTCATAGTATCCATTTCCTGTCTTTTTACATTAATAAATATACTTCATAGCACAGTGGCTTTAGATCAGCTATTATAAATCTCTACCAATAAAAACTCCACTACAGTAAACTGGCGGGGTGTTGTATATTTCAGACCCGGCACTTCACTATAAGCCTTGGCTAAGTACATTCTTAGTATTAGGAAAGTAACAAGTTTCATTACTGGCTGGGGATAGTGAAGCATTACACGGGGTGACATAAATGACACAGAGGATTTATTAAAGAATGAGTTCACTGCACTATGATATGATAAACATATTTTGTTTTGAATACTAATGACCAGTAGGTGTACATTTATCATGCCACAATGGTCTTAATTAAATTGAGTTGAATTGATTGCCTGTAAATCAAATTACAGAAAGTCATTATTCTCAAAAGAGACTGAGCAGGCCTACAAGTGTAATTTCAGGAGGCCAATTTTGTATTAGAAGCGGAGATCCTTCAAGCTGTAATAAATATCTATAAACCAGGTAACTCTATGAACTAAAATGCACCTAGGGAAATATATCAAAGTTGAATAATGAGGATGTGGAGGAAGCCATACATTGCAAAAATGGAAACATTTCTCTAACTGCTATTTTTATTGTACTCAAAATATCACTTTTCCCCCAAAACACAGTTATTTATTTGCCTATTGTGACAAATTGAGGATTCCAACTTGGCCGATAATTAACAAGCAAATCAACTTAAAATTGCATGTTTGATGCCTTCTTATGTTTTTTGCTGGATAAGCATTTTTACAAATGGAAGTCTTTTTTTTCTCACTAGCAACTTTTAAATGATGTCAGCTTAAAATAATTATAAAAAAATGAAAAATGTTTCACACTTAAAGGTGTAGATTACCTATATGTACTTTACTGTCATTTATATAGTAATTTTAATTACATTACATAATCTACTGTATCAATTAATTTTGGGTGATAAAGTCCAAAAAAAATCTAATAAACATTTGGACTCAACTTGATATTTTGGGTGTTAAGGCCGAGCTAAATGACCACCTGGAGTTGGGACTGACAGATGTGTAGATGGACAGTGGCTTTCCTACCTATCTGTCTATTATGTAGTGCCCAGCACTGACTCCAGGCCAAAATGGAAGTGTGTGACATCCTAAATATTTAATGGGTGATGTGATAAAGTCCTGAAAATACAATAAGCAACAGCATTTGGGCTCAGCGTGATATTTGGGGGTCTTAGCCAAGCTAAATGATTCCCAGAGGCTGGGACTCATAGTACCTTTCCTATCTGAGTGGTGGCTCTGAGGCTAGAGATCTGCACTGGTAAGCAGAAGGTTGCCGGTTCAAATCCCGTAAACGCCCAAAGTGACTGCTCTGTTGGGCCCCTGAGCAAGGCCCTTAACCTGCAACCTGCGTCCTGGGTATGAAGTTAATCTGAATGTAGGCCCTCCAACCTGCAGAGGAAAAACCTGAGGGGATGGTGGCAGAACAGGCACTCCAGCCATCATAAAAAAAACTCACACTGGTTCAGAACTAGTGTGGTGCTGAGGTGTCACCAGTTGTTATCTATCTTATCCCGCCTACTATACTAAAATGAATATTTATCAAGCTATCTATATTTAGTATAGTTTCTTTATCTATTATATAGTGCCTTTCCTATCTGTCTGTCTGTCTGTCTGACTCATATAGTGCACAGCCTTGATGCCAGACCAAAATGGTAAGGTAGCATCTTAAATATGATAATAAATAAGTCCCAAATATCCAAAAAGAAATAGCATTTGGGGTCAATGTGATATCTGGTGAATTAGACCAGCTAAATGACGCACCAGAACTGGGCCTGATAGTAACTGTTCAATCTATCTGTGTGTTATGCAGTGCCCAGGCTTAACTCCAGACCAGAATGGCAGTATTGGGACATCTGAAATACTTAAAGGATGGTGCGACAAATCCCAGAAATCCAATAAGCAACAGCATTTCAACTCAACATAATATTTGGGAGTCTTAGGCCAGCTAAATGATTTTTGGGTGCTGGGTCTGATAGATAGATAGATAGATAGATAGATAGATAGATAGATAGATAGATAGATAGATAGATAGATAGATAATCTGATATGTGGTGCCCAGCCCTGACTCTGGTCACAATGGTAGGTGGGTCATATTAAATATTATAAGGATGGTGTCATAAAGTCTTAAAAATCCAAAAAGTAACAACATTTGGGCTGAGCGTGTTATTTGGAAGTCTCAGCTCAGCTAAATGACCCCCTGAAGCTGGGCCTGACACAGTCTTTCCTGTCTATCTGTCTCTTCCCTCAAAGATTCACATAGTTGTTACTCCATACCAAAGTTTTAAGTTATTAGCTGTAATGGGGTGACACTGTGGCTCAGTGGTTCGTACTGCTTCTTCATATCTCACAGCCTGGTGGTCACTGTCTGTGTGGACTGTAGTTGTTCTCAGAGTTTTCTGGTGTTGTTATTTTTAACCCCATGTTCTCCATTTTCTTCCTACATCCCAAATATAAGAATTCTTGATTAATGGAAGACTCTAACCTGACCCTGGGTGTGAAAATGTGTCCTGTGGTATGATGGCATAATGTTTCATTCCTGCCTTGCTCTTGACAACACAGGGATAGGCTGTGGCTTCCTATAACCCTGAACTGGACTTGACATATAAAACAAAAATAATGGAAATATATTGCTGCATTGCTATTTACAAACTAATCACCTTCCTTTTATATGACACCTTTCTCTAATGTACTGTACACTCAGCCAGTGTATTGTATAATTACAGTATAAATGTATAGTGAGATTGTTTATACATTTTTAAATAGAGACACATGAAGTGATTTACACAGTGGTGGGAACAAAAATCTTGTATTGTATTTCCCAGTCCAGCCCTTTAATCACACACTCTACGTAATTTGAATATTGTGATCAATGGAGTAGTACGGCCAGGGCCAAGACAAACATTACCTTTATCTTTTATTACGCCATCAAGTACACAGTTGTAGTGCACTATTTTCCATATTTTGTCAGTGTGAGAACAAACAGGTTAAGTAACTCACTCGGGGTCACACAATAAGTCAGTTACAGAATTTGAACTGGTAACCTTGGGGTTTAAAGGCCATCGCCTCAGGCTTGCTTTGCTATACTGCCTGCTTTACCTTCACTGTGGCTGACTGGCAGACACAAAATTCCTATTATTAGTATTCTTACATAGCACATAAGCAAAAATTGTTAGGTTATGTTTAACGTTAAAGGCTGACAGTTTGTTATACAATTAAGTCAAACACCTTAGAATTTCTTGCATTCATACCCTGAAGCACTTCATGAATCTGTACTGGTGAACGGAGTATGAAAAAAAAGGATCTGTGCTGTCTTATTTGCATTATATTTTGCCATATATATATATATATATATATATATATATATATATATATATATATATATATATATATATATATATACAGTGGAACCTCGGTTTGCAAGCAAAATTCGTTCCGGAAACATGCTCGCAATCCAAAGCACTCGTATGTCAAAGTGAATTTCCCCATAAGAAATAATGGAAACTCAGATGATTCGTTCCACAACCCAAAAATATTCATATAAAAATGATTAATACAAAATATAAAGTAAAAATACATAAAACAAATTAACCTGCACTTTACCCTGTGGTGGGCCGGTGCCCTGCCCGGGGTTTGTTTCCTGCCTTGTGCCCTGTGTTTGCAGGGATTGACTCCTGCAAACCCCTGTGACCCTGTAGTTAGGACATGGCAGGTTGGATAATGGATGGATGGATGGACTTTACCTTTGAAAAGAATCATGGCTGCTGTGAGTGAGTTTCTAAACTCTTTTGGGATTTCACCCAACGGGACAACAGGCGTAAGAGCGTCCCTAAGCAACCACAGGCTCCAAGCGCTGTAGCAGTTCGCTGTAAAAGCGAATCCGAAAAGCCGTCGACGGGTAATACAAGAACATTATAAATGTGCATACGCAGTATTACTTGACCCCGACCCTGCCTAACTGCTGTGTCTGTGTATAGTTAGTGGCAGATCCCGCTACAATAAATAACCATGCTGTTCCTCTTTCAAGCTGAATAAAGCTGGTGTCGCTAAAGTACTGAGACTCGACTTCGTGTTTTGGGGTGCAAGACAGGGACTCGCACGTTACAACACACACACGTGGGCACCATGCTGTAGTAAACAGTATACGCTTGTACGTATGTTGACTGTATGAGTGAGGCACGCCGACTCAGACGAAGAATGGGAGACAATTACCGACAATCCCGCAGTGAGAGAGAGAAGAACCATCAGCTCAGTTGTGATCACATGGCGCTTGGCTGACAAAGTGTATACGTACTATTCGTATTGCAAGACATTGCTCGTTTATCAAGTCAAAATTTATTTAAAATTTTAGCCTGTCTTGCAAAACACTCACAGACCAAGTGTAATATATATATATGGGGTGGCACAGTGGCACAATGGGTAGCGCTGCTGCCTCACAGTTAGGAGACCAAGGTTCGCTTCCCGGGTCCTCCCTGCGTGGAGATTGCATATTCTCCCCGTGTCTGCATGGATTTTTCTCCCACTGTCCAAAGACTTGCAGGTTTGATGCATTGGCGACCCCAAATTGTGCTTGGTGTGTGTGTGTGCCCTGCAGTGGGCTGGTGCCCTGCCTGGGGTTGGCTTCCTGCCTTGTGGCCTGTGTTTGCTGGAATTGACTCCAGCGGACCCCCCATGGCCCTGTAGTTAGGGTATAGCGGGTCTGATGATGGATGGAGATATATATATATATATATATATATATATATATATATATATATATATATATATATATATATATATATACACACAGTATATATATATATTGTAAGATATGGCCGGCCATGTACCCCGACCAATACCTCCAGGCCGCCTGATGGAGCCCTCCTTGCAGCGTAGAGGTGCCCCAGATGCCAGCAGGGAATTATGGACAGTGGTCTTTAAATGTACAGCCCTGCTGGATACCATGGGGGCCGCCAGGAGTCGCTGCAGGGAGGCCCAGGGACTATTTCTCCTACACTCCGGAAGTACGTCCCACTCACATGGACAGAAGAAATGACGTGCTTCCGGGATGAAGAAAAGAGAAGTTTTACCTGACCCGAAAGTGATAGAAAGTCACATGGGCTGAGGGACAAACACTTCCGGGTCAAGGAGTATAAAGGACTCTGGGAGATCCCAGACAGACAAGCTGAGTTAGGAGGCAGGGTGGCTAAGCGTCTGGGAGTTAGGAGGATTGTTATTGGTTTATTTGTGATTGTTCATTGAGTATTGTGGAGTGGAACGTGCTTTGTGCACATTATTATTATAATAAATAATAATTGGACTTTTACCTGAAGTCTGACGTGTGGTCCGAGGGTACAAGGGTGCGAGAAAGCCCTTAATCTGTCACAGTTGGCGTAGTCGGCAGGATTCTCTGGCCGTCAGTTTGGCAGAGGACCTGGGAAGACAGCGTCACGACACACACAGAAAAATCGCCAGCAACCCAATTTACCAAGGACGTCATGGGGAAGAATAAGACAAAGTAGAGCGCCAGCAACAGCGGAGGTCTAGCGCTCGGCATTGCCTGCGCTCAAGATGAGCCATGGAGCGGCTATGCGTTTCAGGAAAGATTTCCGGAGGAGGACGTCTCCAACGAGGTATGTGCGGGAAATGTACTTGTGAATCTTTTTAATTTAACACATGATGTCCCATGTACATACCTCCCAGATGTCCATCCACAGGCTCTGCGGGAGGCAGAAGACAAACCCGAAGGCAATGGCGCGCTCTCGTTCAGGCAACCGAGTAACCTGAAGGACTTCCTCATTACGGGTGCCGGCAAGGGACACGAGGCGTACAACGAGGGATTCCAGGAAGGTGACGTTCCGTGTCCAGCTGTTTGTGGCTTCGCCCAAGAAAAGACGGACTTGGTTTTTCCAAAGGGGAAAGGGGAGGCGAACAAAGCACCGTCCTCCCTACAAAAAGGTAAGGAGGTCCGGGAAGTGACTGATCGGTCTGTCGATAAATTGATACAGACGGATCACAGTCAGCCAAAAGCGGCACCGCGGTCCTCGTCCAAAGAGAACTCCAAATCCCAGGCTCCCTTGCGGAACCTGTCAGAGCACGTGCCGACAGCGGGCGTGTTCATTGGCTCCTGGCCAGATGATAAGGTGAACCAGGAAGTAACCCTATCTCCGGCCGAATTAACTAACTGTTTTGACGTGCGGGAGCTCTAAAAATTAATAGAGCCCATGCGGAGTATTTTGCAGACTTTGGAGGCGATTAAGAAGATCATTGGAGATCTGGGAGCAGCGGCCGAAGCGCCTTTAAGAAGAGTATGGGAATACCTATGGCGATTAGACCGAGAGCCTCCCGTGTTAATTGATTTGGCGGTATAGGTAGGTAAAGCCGGTACCGTATATAATGAAATAGGGATGCAGAGTGACACGGGCCCGCGTTTAATCCATAGCGGGTGCCAAGTGGATGCGTGCCCTACAAGAGAGGCCGAAACGTTTACAGAGTGGCCAGGGGAAGGGCCGGTCGAGCCGGAGCAGCTGGATGGTGCTGTCTCTCAAAGCAATTCAGTCCTAAAGACCCCGACCCGTGTTATTTATAAATCAAAGGCCGTGCAGACAGTAAAAGGGCTCTCTTTCACTAATAGAGAGACCCAAACTGTGGACAAGCCCCAGATTAGACAGGGGATCCCAAGAATAAAGAGGGGGTCTCCTAACAAAGTTGAGCAGTGAGCTGAGAGCTCAGGGGCGGCCGTGGAACCCTCCTCAGTGGACAAAGGGGCGGAGCGGAAGTTTCCAGACTGTTTCCAGACTCGCAGAGGAATACACATTGGAGGAAGGAGGCTGTGCTACGAATGCCGCCGACCGGGACATGGATGGTGAAGTTGTCCTGGGAGGACGTGGAATACAAATCCTTTTTTATTTAATATTCCCCCAAGGTTCTCCCGGAAATTTTCTGGACTTCGCCAGGACCCGAACAACAACTCCTCCTGGAGGAAGACATCCCTCGCGGGGCTGGCCGCTCCGAATCATGATTCGTCACTGGGGAGTACTGTAAGATATGGCCGGCCATGTACCCCGGCAAATACCTCCAGACCGCCAGATGGAGCCCTCCTTGCAGCGTAGAGGTGCCCCAAATGCCAGCAGGGAATTATGGACAGTGCTCTTTAAATGCACAGCCCTGCTGGATACCATGGGGGCCTCCAGAAGTCGCTGCAGGGAGGCCCAGGGACTATTTTCCCTACACTCCGGAAGTACGTCCCACTCACATGGACAGAAGAAATGACGTGCTTCCGGGATGAAGAAAAAAGAAGTTTTACCTGACCTGGAAGTGATAGAAAGTCACATGGGCTGAGGGACAAACACTTCCGGGTCAAGGAGTATAAAGGAATCTGGGAGATCCCAGACAGACGAGCTGAGTTAGGAGGCAGGGTGGCTAAGCGTCTGGGAGTTAGGAGGATTGTTATTGGTTTATTTGTGATTGTTCATTGAGTATTGTGGAGAGGAGCGTGCTTTGTGCACATTATTATTATAATAAATGATAATTGGACTTTTACCTGGTGTCTGACGTGTGGTCCGAGGGTAGAAGGGTGCGAGAAAGCCATTAATCTGTCACTATATATATATATATATATATATATATATATATATATATATATATATATATATATATATATATATATATGCAGCTTAATAAAATATAAAAATATTACATAATATAAATCTGAAAAAATAATCTTATATAACACTTCAGCTTCTGTACTTAGTACATCCAGCCTCCCTCTATTATTACTATTTTATTATATTTACATATTTATGTGCATTTTTCATTTAAGGTGAGAGCCCCTTTTTATGGATCCTGGTTCAGCTGTGCCATTTGAAGTTTTGCCCCATATGGCCCATGGTAGATCCAGTGCCCCCCTCCCCTTGATGCCCTAAGCATGTGCTTATTTTCCTTAGTGGTTAATCCAGCCCTGAAAATCGTGATGATACCTTAAACTGCTTAGTTGGATTTGCCTGAATTTTTACATGTGGCGCTGCAATAATTCTTTATGCTGTATATTTTAATGTTCTCATTTTGATGTGCCCGTTATGTCACTCTACTTGCCTTCCAATGCATGCTATCAATGTAACATTAGTATAAATGCTGCATATATAAAATGTGGAAGCTCCAGTCAGTATCTGGTAAGCTTCAGCGGTGCCCCGACTGGCTTCCTGCAGTCACTTCCAGCGACTGTGGGAACGAGGCATGACAGACTTCACCTCATAGGTGCCTCCAGGCCTGTTGCCTGTAATTTACATCAATAATGTTGATTATTCAAACGAGATGAATGGGATATCGTCAGGCCATGTAGTGTAGTAGTAGTCTGATTCTGACCTAGTGCAAGTGTCATGACCTTGTCTTAGAACTCCCACTGCAATAAAATAAATAATGGAATCGGCCTGTCATGTGACAAGACGCCTGCCTATAAATCAAGCCCTTGATCATTATGACATAGTTTGTTAAAGGAGATTTGAAGGCTTACTAATTTGCTTAATATGAAGGGAAAAAAAAAAAAACACCGCGCCTGTAATTAAAGCTCCGTTCTTTGGTGACACTCTACATTGTCAGTTATTTCAAACAACCTTTTAGATATTATTAAAGATGCTGTCATGGCCAAGTTAATTTAAAAATTGACAGGGGTTTTCAAATGCGGCATACTATACTATCCTGATGATTGCGATTTGCATAATAAAAGACGAACATTTGTTAAAAGGAAATAAACATTGTGTTATGATAATGCATTATCATTTCTAAGTAATGTAACTGTATTAAAGAGATGCTAAGAGCTCAGATTTCCATAATGTGAATAACTATGAATAATGAGATTGTTATCGCACCCCAGCCCCTCCTCAAGAAACAGAAAAAAGAAAATCAAAATAAAATAATCTGATAATTACCTGATAGATTAGAAAGATTCTCTTCTTATTCTGTCGATACTCATTACTTCCTGTAATATATTTTAGTTTCCATTTTTTAATTGTATAGAGCTCTTCACTTGCGCAAATTTAAATCTGTAATTCAAGGCTCCTCAGTTTGATCCTGGTGAGGGCTTCCACTTTAAATAGTTTCTTAATTAGAACCCATTTATTAAAGTAATATGTATTTTTGGGATTAGTTTTAATTAACTAAGAAACTTTAATGGCCTATTTTAGTTTTAAACAGCTGCATTTAGATTTTAAATGTCGCCGTCTTCTTACCAGCCCTCAGTTCATAATGAGGTGCCAATGACCACCAGCTCTCCAGCTAAACCTGCGTATCTGTGTTAATATAAAGTTTTGAAATGAATGGGAGAGAATGTTGCAAATCTGTTTCGAGAAACAAAACATATGGATGCTGCATTCAGAAAGTGAAAAATCTACAATGTGTGTTATCTTGGATGGATAAAAGAACTAACAAGCCATATACGAGTGCTGAAAAGCTGTGAGACTGTCCCTGTTTGTCTTTCAGGGAGGTAGACATGGGAATGTTGAGCAGGTGTTTGTGAATGGCATACATTGACATCTATGAACCTGCACTTGGACCACCATGTTCTTCAGCGTTTTGTCACAGCGAGTGGAAACACTTTGTACATGTCGTCACAGAGGATGAAGAAGTCGTTCCTATGAGGTCATGGCAGAGGTGCGTGATTCAATTTTGCCTTAAATCTGGGAAGAGTGGTAATGAAACTCTTGAAATGTTACGGAGAGCGTACGGTGATGAAACAATTAGCTGTGCTGCTGTATTTCAGCAAAGGGTGTATTATAAGCATTTGTTGTAATAAAATGCATTGCTCTTGTCATTCCAGCAGATGGTGCATGACAAACATTAGCATTTCCTTTACAAATCCCATACCAAATGACTTAAAACAGAGATGCATA
This sequence comes from Polypterus senegalus, assembly GCF_016835505.1. Taxonomy (NCBI): domain Eukaryota; kingdom Metazoa; phylum Chordata; class Cladistia; order Polypteriformes; family Polypteridae; genus Polypterus; species Polypterus senegalus. Next base: position 15,065,411 of record NC_053168.1, read on the forward strand.
TATGCATTACTTTTGTCATTCCAGCAAATGGAGTATCACAAACAACATTACTTTTATGAACCCCATACCAAACGGCATCCATCCATCTATCCATCCATCCATCATCCAACCCGCTACATCCTAACTACAGGGTCATGGGGGTGTGCTGGAGCCAATCCCAGGCAACACAGGGCACAACGCAGGAAACAAACCCCAGGCAGGGCGCCGGCACTAAACGGCATATAACAGAGATATATGCATTACATTTGACATTCCAACAGATGGAGCATCATAAATAAAACATTAAAATTGCTTTTACGAACCCCAATGACATATAACAGAGATATATGCATTACATTTGTCATTCCGATTGATACTGCATCTCCAACATAAACATTGCTTTCACGGGCCCCATTCCAAATGGCATATAACAGAGGCATATGCATTATATTTGTCATTCCAACAGATGGCACATTGCAAACATTAACACTCCTTTTAAGAATTTCATTCCAAATGGCATATAATAGTAACATATGCATTGCATTTGTCATTTCCATAAATGGTGAATTCCGAACATTTGTAGCAATACAATTTATTGCATTTGTCATTCCAACAGATGGTGCACCATAAACATTAACACTGATTTTACAAATCTCATAACTAATGGCACATAGCAGAGGCATATTCAAAGCATTTGTCATTTCTATAGATGGTGAATCACAAACATTTGTAGCAATAAAATTCACTGCATTCGCCATTCCAACAGACAGTGCATCCTAAACATAAGCATTGCTTTTATGAATCCCATTCCAAATGACATATAGCAGAGACATATGCATTACATTTGTCATTCCAACAGATGGCACATGGCAAACATTAACGCTGCTTTTACATATCCCATACCTAATAGCACATAACAAAGACATATTCATCACGCACCCTGCCCAGGATTGGTTCCTGCCTTGTCCCCTGTGTTGGCTGGGATTGGCTCCAGCAGACCCCCGTGACCCTGTGTTTGGATTCAGCGGGTTGGATAATGGATGGATGGATGGATATTCATCGCAGTTGACATTTCCATAGATGGTGAAACACAAACATTTGTAACAATAAAATTCATTGCATTTTTAATTCCAACAGATGGTGCCCCATAAACATTAACACTAATGTTACAAATCCCACACCTTATGGCACATAACAGAGACATATTCATTGCATTTGTCATTTCCATAGATGGCGAATCACAAACATTTGTAGTAGTAGAATGCATTGCATTTGTCATTCCAACAAATGGCACACCACAAATATTAACGCTACTTTTACAAATCCCATACCAAATGGCACATAACAAAGACATATGTATTGCATGGTGCACTGCAAACGTTAACACTGAGGTCTACGTTGATTATTTAAAGTTGAAGTATTATATAATAGACAGATTCACGTTTAAATGAATGACATTTTGTAGGGGATGTGCTTCAGCCCATGAACATGATTCTTATTTCACATCTTTCTGTTTGACATTTAAATAGCTTATTGGACTGAATGTGTCATTTTTGCAGACCCTTTTGGTAGAGACATGGGGCTGCATACACTGCTAATGATCTTTCATATGTAGATTATGTGTTCATGACAGCCCGGGCGCCACTGGCTTGCTGTCTGTACACTCTTTGAACATCTTTTTTTTTTTTTTCATTAAAACACTGTAATTATAGCTATTGCTATTTGTGTTATAATTATTATTAGTTGAATATCGATTAAAGGGTGGGCAAGTACTTCATCCCAAAAGAAGAGACTCGGAGTAGGCCTTCCTAGCAGTCTTAGCAGATGGTGACGTGTGTGAAATCTCCAGTATGTAAAGCAGGGCTATGGAGCTCTAGGATCTCTTCACTTGTGATTAATTCATGAATTGTCATTTTTTTTTCCCTTAAGGGTTTCACAGGCTAAAGCAGAGTGAATGAAGATGTGTCTAAATGGCTTCTAACTCCACCGAAGACAGTAAAATTTGCACATTTCATATAATATCAATCTCATGGAAGAACATGAGTTGAGTTGGTAAATACAAGATTATATGACACTTTTTCTTTTGTTCAGGAGTCCAATGTTTATGCATTTATAATTCACATTTTCTAAAAGCAGGAAAATGCATATTGCCTTGTCTGTGTTGGCTAATTTAAGTTAAAGTAAAGCATCAGCTATGAAAGAAATGACACTCCTCAGCAATGAAGACAGCCTGACTGGCAGATGAAAGAAGGATTGTTAAAATCGAAGACAGTGTGTTGACCAAAGAGGAGAGACATTGTGCCGCGGTTTCTGAGCGGCTGTATATTTCAAGCTGCATGGGTGTCATGATGGAGTACCCCTATTTTTCCAAGAAAGAATATTTGCTTACTATTTCATCATCCCCTGGAGGCACAGGGTAGGAAAATAAGAACATCAGTTGTCATTATGACAGGATAAAAATGGAGCCATCATATTTCAGTAACACAATGCAATGAGCAGCCCCATCGAATGATAAATTATAGACTCTCGCTTTCACACGTAGACTATAAGTTAATATTATCTCCCCAGGATAATTATAGCAAAGTTCAATTACTGACCCAGAATTACCGTGTGGGCCACGCCATGGGTTTTGACACTGCCTTTTTTTTAGACATTTATCTTTTCACCTAAAACAGTAAATCTGCATGGTGGCAGTGATTAATCTTCTGGGGCTCGTCCAACTCCGGTGCCATTCTTCTTCACATGGATTGGCTGGTCCCTGGAGTCCCCTTGAGCTTAATGTAAGTTGCTCTATTACACTGTGTTTTTCTACCAATTTGTGTCTCTTTTTGTCTTCAATGAATGTGGTCACTTTGATACCGTAACATACAGACTGCGAGAGGCTGCAGATGGTGAGAAGGGGTTGGAAAAAAAATAAAAATAATAAATGAGAGACTTGTGTCCTTTGCTGTTTGAAACCCGCTGTCAAAGTGCTGAGCCTCAGTGTCAGGTTTTTAAAAGAAGAAATTGAGGGGCACTTGATTTAAATTTGGTAACTTCCTCTGGTTTGAAGGCACTGCAACTCATACTGAAACCTCCACATTTTACTGATCGAAGGAATAAAAAACGTTACTCGCAAACGGCATACGTTTACAGCAAAAAAAAACTTAAAATAGAAAAGACCTCACCATGCACAGAAACATCCAAATATATCATTAGGTGACCCTGAAGTGGACGAGTTTAGAGTTGTGTTGTGTTCTCTCGATTTACAGTACAGCAACTGGTCTGCTGCAGGGAGAGCTGAACGCTGACATACAAATGTATGCAAATAATATGTAATTAAATAAAATAATGATAAAAAACGTCATTAATCTAAATGAATATAAACAGATATACATACCGTACATACAGTTTTACAAAAACATACACATATACTGTATCACAGTGTGGCCCTAAATTAAATGAATGTCACATTGTTATATCTTATGACTTACTGCATCTAAACTGGTCAGGAATAACGAGTACTAAAGGTTAACAAACATATATATGTATTTGCATTTGTATATGTATATCTATATATAATTTTCACAAAATATATATTAATAATAATAAATTATATCACTGTGTGACCCTGAATTAATCAAGTTTCAGATTGTTTTACTACATTATAATTTTTACAGTATAAATTGGTCTGGAATACAAAGTATGAAGTGTAGATATATAAATGTCTAAAAAAATAAAATATCAACAAATAAGAATAATAAATAAAAAGACTTCATTAATCTAAATGAATAGAAACAGATATTCATGCTGTATATACATGTACATTTTTACAAAAACCTACAAATATATCAGATTGTGGCCTTAAATTAAATGAATGTCACATTGTTATATCTTATGACTTACTGCATGTAAACTGGTCAGGAATAAGGAGTATTAAAAGTTAACAAACATATATATGTATTTGCATTTGTATATGTATATATAATTTTCACAAAATATATATTAATAATCTGTGGTGCGCTGGCGCCCTGCCCAGGGTTTGTTTCCTGCCATGTGCCCTGTGTTGGCTGAGATGGGCTCCAGCAGACCCCCGTGACCTTGTAGTTAGGATATAGCGGGTTGGATAATGGATGGATGGATATACTAATATTATTATTATTATTAATAATAATAATAATAATAATAAATTATATCACTGTGTGACCCTGAATTAATCAAGGTTCAGATTGTTTTACTACATTATAACTTTTACAGTATAAATTGGTCTGGAATAAGAAGTATGAAGTGTAGGTATACAAATGTCTAAAAAAAAAATATTAATAAATAAGAATAATAAATAAAAAGACTTCATTAATCTAAATGACTAGAAACAGATATTCATAGTGTATATACATGTATATTTTTATAAAAACCTACAAGTATATCACAGTGAGGCCTTAAATTAAATGAATGTCACATTGTTATATCTTATGACTTACTGCATGTAAACTGGTCAGGAATAAGGAGTACTAAAAGTTAACACACACTTATATATAATTTTTTCACAAAATATATATATTAATAATAATAGTAATAATAATAAATTATATTATCACTATGTGACCCTGAATTACACAAGTTTGTGATTGTTTTACTACATTACGACTTATATGAATTGGTCTTGAATAAGAAGTACGAAATGTAGGTATACAAATATCGTAAAAAAATAAAATGTGAAAAATTATTATAATAAATAAAAACACTTCATTAATTTATGTGAATGTAAACAAAAATACATGTATATAAACATACACACACATGCATACACCCATACAATCATGCACACACACGCACAAGATACACTTTATATATATATTTGTATATGTACAGTATATAAAATAGAAACTTATAAAAGTGTACATATACATTAATACAAGTAGATATACAAATGTCTAAAACATAACATAGTGAAACATAAAAATCTTCATTAATCTAAATGAATATAAACAGAAATGATCATATATATATATATATATATATATATATATATATATATATATATATATATATATAGTGGACCCGGCCCGGACACAGACAGGCGGACATGTTGCTAATCACCACCACACGTTTATTATTTACGATATTTATAATGTTTTAAGTGCCACACAAACTCCAATACAGTCCTGGCCACACAATGCCTTCTCTTCGGGCCGCCTCCACACTCTCTGCTCCTGCCTCGTCCTGCTTCCACCTGACTCCAGCTCAGAATGAAGGGAGACGGCCCCTTTTATCTGGTCCCGGATGAGCTCCAGGTGCTTCCTGGCATTCCCCCCTGGACACACCCCAGTGTGGCGGAAATGCCGGCTGTTCTCCCGGAAGCTTTCCGGGTGTCCCTCTTCTTTTTCCCCCCAGCACTTCCTGGTGTGGCGGAAGTGCTGAGGTCCAGGGTCCCCAAGGCATTGGGGCGCCCCCTGGCAGTGTACCATGGGTCCCTACAGGGTTGGGCTTCCAAGCCCTCTACCCGTGGCCTCCAAAGCAATCAAGATGGCGGCCCCCACGTGATCCCAGATGGGCGCACGCTCACTTCCGGTCCTTCAAGGCATCCCGGCCGGGTCATCTCCCCTGGCATCCTCGACAATATATATACTGTATACACACACACACACAGATATATGCATTATATGACTTATACATCTTGTATAATGACTTTTATATATGTGTATTTGAAAAGTACAGTCTATGTATATGTACTGTATATAAAGTAGAAACATATAAAGAAAGTGTACATATTAATTAATACAAGTAGATATACAAATGTCTAAAAATCATTTATATACACAGTTTTATATGTTTCTCAATATACTTTATATATTCATATACTGTACATGCATATATATATACACATACAGTTTTCATATTTGTGTGTATAATTTATTTATTTAAATATTAATACAAGCAGATCCAACCTTGGATGGACAGAAATGTATATTTTAGAAATTATGAAATATTGTAATTTACCTTTCCATTTTTTTTTTGTTTATTTTGCTACTGTGTATATTAGATAACTCAGAGAAATTGAAACACTTTACAAATAAAAGCTGCCTCTCTGAATTGATTAAGTAGGTTCAAGAATATTTAAAAGAATAGGTATAAGGAAATCTAAAATAATCACAATATACAGCATGTAATGTATTATTCATTTTATTATTATTATGCAAATTTTAGTATGTTATTTATATATAAATAATATCTAAAAACATATCAAAGTCAGTCATTATCCAACCCACTATATCAATCAATCAATCAATCAATTAACATTTATTTATATAGCACATATTCATACAAAAAAATGTAGCTCAAAGTGCTTTACAAAATGAATAGAGAAATAGAAGACACAATAAAAGATAAACATAAGTCAACATTAATTAACATAGAATAAGAGTAAGGTCCGATGGCCAGGGTGGACAGAAAAAACAAAAAAAAACTCCAAAAGCAGGAGAAAAAAATAAAATCTGTAGGGGTTCCAGACCAAGAGACTGCCCAGTCCCCTCTGGGCATTCTACCTAACATAAATCATCATATTTTCATGGAAGGACCTGATGATGATGGTCATCATCATCCTAACTACAGGGTCCTGCTGGAGCCAATCCGAGCCAGCACAGGGTGCAAGGCAGGAACAAATCCCAGCACACTCACACACAATTTCACGCACCTAACATGCATGTCTTTGGGAGGAAATCCACACAGACACGGGGAGAACATGCAAACTCCACGCTGGGAGGACCCGGGAAGCAAACCCAGGTCTCCTAACTGTGAGGCAGCAGTGCCACCGTACCGCCCCATATCAAAGTGTATATATAAATTAATATAAGTACATCAATGTAAGATGGACATAAATATATATTTTAGAAAAATGTAGTGTTCTAATTTATATTTCCATTTTTTTTTATTTTGCCACTTCATGCATACGGCACACAGTAAATAAAACACTTTACAAATAAAAGCTACATCTCTGGCTTGGATTGAGTAGATTAACAATATATAATTACATAATAACAATAATCACAATATGCTGTATATTATTATTTTATAATACCAGTTGTTCTATACCACTATAGTCACGTGTCACCCCAATGCTGTATGATGATAGCTCGGTTTACATTTGATTTTCACGGCCCTGCGATGAGCCAGAGCCCATTTCAAGGCTGCCCATTGCCTGGAGTGGCATATTGTAACTGATATGATATATCATAAATTATATGGTATATAAATGGAATGAAATAACCAAATAGAATAACTTCTGTGATAAACACTGAATGATAAAATATTGACAAATGCAATATTAAAGTGCCATATGACTGTGGTATTCTTAGTGTTGATTTGCATGTCATACAAAGAAAAATGAATCACTGAGTTTTAATTATTATAATCACACATTTTCTTTGCCCTCAAGTTGTTCCAAATGTTTCTTTTTATTGCTAAGGTCATTTTAAGTGATTATGTTAACTGGCTTTAATAATATCTATGAACAAAGGTTACTCATTGTTTTCCATTTACTGTGGTAGAAGTGAAGTGTTTTTTTCCAAATTTCAGTATATATGTGAAAATCCTAGAAATAAATACACCTAAATGAATATTAAATTACTATTTTTGTTTAGTCCACACTCACTGATTTGTCTTACAAAGGCTGATAATATGGCTGTACAGATAAAGAGGACTTCTTCTCTCAAGGTCTCAACTAAAAACATGATGGCACTCGGGGTCTCACTGCAGTCTCCCACAGCAGAAGCTGTAAGGGCAGATGTAGTTGTTGCCAGTTACGTATAGTTATCATGTGCACTGGACAAATTAAAATAATTTAAACCACAGAACTTAGTCAGTTATTTTCCAACCCGCTATATCCTAACACAGGGTCACAGGGGTCTGCTGGAGCCAATCCCAGCCAGCAGGGCACCAGCACACACACACACACACACACTAGGGACAATTTAGGATCGCCAATGCACCTGACCTGCATGGCTTTGGACTGTGGGAGGAAACCCACGCAGACACGGGGAGAACATGCAAACTCCATTCAGGGAGGACCCAATAAGTGAACCCAGGTCTCCTTACTGCGAGGCAGCAGCGCTACCCACTCTGCCCCCAAATCACAGAACTGCACCTTTCTAAAGTCCATTTTAAATTGGTATTTTAAATGTATTTAATCTAATCCACTGACAGAGTAAGTAAATTGTGTCCAACAGTAAGACAAGAACTGCCACAGGCTTACCTCATACTGTGTATAGTGATGTCCACTCACCGCGGCGAGCCGAGCCCAACTTTCAATATCATATTTGTTTAGATCTGTGTGGAGTTCACATTTATGTTTTGAACTTTCTACGGTTATGAAAGTCATCTCTGAAGTGTGTTCACTCTGTGGTGGATTCCAGTGTTGGTCCAATGCTGAAACAGATTTCATTTAACAACACAAAGATATGAAGCAATGGAGATGGGCAACTTAACATGACATCCATTTGTTAATAAGGTTTAAGGTTTCATTATTTAGTCCTGTTTACACAAGAAAACATGAAATTTGCCTTCTCAGTTGCATCTAATAACAGACAGAATGAGATAAAACAGACAAATACAAACAAGAAAGGTTAAGGTAAAGCAGTTAGATAATGCATATTTACACCAAAAAAAAAGGTTACAGGCTATATATCAAAACCTTAATCATTATCTCCAATATTTCTTATTGAAAAGTCGTATGGCACTAGGAAGAAAGGAGCTTGTGGAGCGACTTGTGTGGGTATTCAAAGTGACTATCCTTCCTGATTTGCTGAACTTTAGTTCTACCTGTAATGGATGACTGTCATATTATTTATAATATTTACAAATTATTAAAGTCACTCAGATTCAGTTCGTGCACAATTACCCCAACACACAGTCCTGGCCACACAAATGCCTTCTCTTCGGGCCGCCGCCTCCTCCTCCTCCTCCTCCGCCTCCTCCTCCTCCTCCTCCTCCACACTCTCTTCTACCTCGTCCTGCTTCCCCCCGACTCTAGCCCTGAATGAATAGAGACGGCCCCTTTTATATTCTCCCGGATGAGCTCCAGGTGATTCCCGACACTCCTTCATTGACCACGCCCCAGCGTGGCGAAAGTGTCGGCTGTTCTCCCGGCAGCTCTCCGGGCGCCCTTTTAATTCTTCCCCCCAGCACTTCCTGGTGTGGCGGAAGTGCTGAGGTAACAGATCCCCAAGGCATTGGGGCTCCTCCTGGCATTGACCACGGGCCCCTACAGGGTGGGGCTTCCATGCCCTCAACCCGTGGCCCCCAAAGCAACCAGGAAGGTGGCCCCCACGTGATCCAGGGTGGGCGTAGACCCACATCTGGTCCCTCATGGCGTCCTGGCCGGGTCGTTGCCCCTGGCATCCCTGACACCTGTAAAGCAGCTGCCCTTCTGCCACTTCGCGTCTCTGCTGCTTGCGTTGTGAAATGGGATGTTTGAGGACTGAAAGCACGTTAAGGAGATGCGCTCAGATAATCTACTGGCGAGCTGCGCGTTTTGCTTGTCATTGTTTGAAGAACTGGGATCCCCTGAAGTATGTCTGCCAAAAGCATTCCAACAGCTGCTAGATTAGATGTCCGTCAACTTGTTTTAAACTGTTTGTAAGTAGGGAGTGACGTGCAAAAGTCAAAGTCTCACGGGTTTTGCTTCCTAAGGTTGTAATGTCTAGTCTCGCGTGTCGTCAAAGTGTCTCTCCGAGATGATCAGGTCTCGATCGCATTGCTCAACCCCCGCCAGAGGCGCAATACGCTCCTGCCACTTCGCGTGTCTCCCGTTCGCTCTGTGAAAGGGGAAAGCTGAACGCATGCTAAGGAGAAGTGGACGGATCAGCTACTGGCTTTCTGCTGCTTCTGCCGAGGTGCGTGATTTCTGCTTGTCGCGCTGTGCGTCGATCATTTGAAAGCCTGTACAGCAGCCGTCATTCTGTCTCACTGCCTTGTCTCACGGGACGTCAAATTGTCTTCCGAGAAGATCACGTCTCATCTCCCTGGTCTCCCTGTCAAGATTTTTTTTTTAGATTGTCTTCAAGAGACATCCGAGCATCATTAGATTGGGAGACGCTCCTATGGCCATGGGGTGCTGAATCCACAGCTGGTAAGTAAAAGCTGAGCGGCACCAGACACCCTGAAGCAGAGCAGAGACTTCCTAAAGGTCTGTACACTTCAGGACTGCAGGAGCTTCAAGGTGTTCGAAACCTATAAAAGCAAGCTACTGACGTTCACATTTTGAATGGATCAAAGGTCTAATCATGTAGAACCGTGATAAAGGCCTCTCACATAACGATTACAAAGAAAATCTATCCATTTTCTGGACATTGTTGGTTCACACGGATTGTAGCTGCCGCTTATCCAAAATTACCAAAGTTCTGCAACTCTAGCTTGTAAATGGGATTCAGCAAAAGCCTGATGCATTGAAATGATTCCACAGACAAAATATCTTTGTCTCTCTATTATAAAAAAAAAAAAAAATCCATGAAAGGAAAAGCAGGACGACAAGACGTGATCTTCTCGGAAGTCCTCGGAAGACATTTAAAAGACCCGGGAGACAGAAGAGACTGGCCGCGGAGCGTCTCGCGGGGACCGTAAACATGAGACTTGGTGCCGAGAGATTGTCCTAGGGCCGTCTCGCTCTTGAAAGACACATCCTGCTTACAAAAGATATCATATAAGAGCACACCATCAAAAAACACTCAGTCGTGTAAAGGCACGTAGCACACACAGATCCTGTGCTCTCAGAATATATACAGTAAAGCGTATAAGGACAATACGGAGAATAGAGACCCAAAGGCGTTGGAGAGAAAAAAAGGCAGATAAGAGATTATGAAAGCAGTGGAATTCAAAAGGCTCAAACAAATGATGGCGCGATACACACGCAGAGAAAGGTACAGAATATGAAAGCAGTACAATTCGAAAGTAATGTAGCGTCCCAGCCAGGTTGAAACCTTTTTTGTTTTAAGTGACTGTTAGGTCCGATTGAGGGAGGGCGGAGTACAGCACGGAAGACTGATAGCGGGGTATTGATTGATACGGTAAGGGGGGGTGAGACCCGATTGATGAGGGGTTGGAGAAGGTGCTAGAAAGTTGTGTTTGGGGTTACCAAGTCGGCGATGGTTCAAGTAAAACTTTTGTGACACTTTATTACGTCAGTCTGCTTTTCGTACTTCTTCTCTTTTTGAGCCGGATGCGGTGCTCACTACAGTATCAATAAAAAAATAGCAAAGATCGCATTAGCGCAAACAAAAGGAAATTAATCATCAGGACCAGGTGTAGTTGAAAAAATATCAGGACAAAACGAGGTCAGAAATAAAAGGCAAAGAGTAGAAAACAAAGTAAAACGTCATAAAGAGGTTCAATAAAGAGGGGGCGAAACACATGCCGAGCAGGTCAGAGATCATGAAAACAGTGGAATTCAAAAGACACAAAAAAATGTTGGCGCGATATACATACGCAACAAGTTACAGAATATAAAAGTAGAAAAATTTGAAAGTATCAAAACAAGATAAAGATAATAATAGCACTAAAAAAGAGAAATTATGGACCGTACCCTATGAGAATTTGTGGTTCCACAACAGTTAAAGCAACGACAAGTTTAATTTCAAAGAAATCTTTATATAGACAACGTCTTTGCATCCTATGAACAATTACATTCCAAATTTAACATTCCAGCTACACATTTCTTTCACTATCTTCAAATCAGGAACTTTGTTAAACAGAACCTTCCAGATTTTCCTCATCTTGCACCCTCAACCATGCTGGAAAAATTATTGCTCAATTTCAAGGAGTTAGACTCCATCTCTACAATATATAAAATCCTTTTACAATCCCTTCCATTCAAAGATCCAAGAGTACACTGGGAAAAAGATCTCTCAATTAATATATCAGAAAAGGAGCGGAAAGTAGCAATGCAGAGAATTCACTCGAGCTCCATATGTGCAAAGCATACAATTATACAACTCAAAATTATATATCGAGCACATCTGTCTCGACTAAAACTCTCCAAAATGTTTCCAGGACGAGATCCAACCTGTGAACGTTGCAATGAAGTCCCAGCCTCAACAGGTCACATGTTCTGGGCCTGCACCAAATTAACATTATTCTGGACAAAAAATTTTAATTACCTCTCAGACAGCCTTGGACTCCCAATCCCTCCTAACCCATTAACAGCTGTGTTCAGTGTTCTTCCAGAGGGGCTTAAAGTGGAGAAAGACAAACAAACTGTGATTGCATTCACTACACTGTTGGCACGCAGACTTATTCTGATAAACTGGAAGAACCCAAACTCTCCTCTTTTAAGTCAGTGGGAAACTGATGTGTTATACTATTTGAAGTTGGAAAAAATCAAATACTCAGTTAGAGGATCTGTACAGACTTTTTTCAAAATATGGCAGGATCTAATCAATAATATTTTAATATAAGTTCATGAAGCACAGAGAATTTATTAATTTAGGTATGTTTACAAGCCTTAAATTTAACGTTATTTGGCTTGCTCTCTCTCTCAGGGGTGGGGATCGATCTGTTCTTAACTCAATTTTTCTTTTTGTAAAATCTTGATTGCTTTGTATGGATTGTAATAAAATTAATAAAAATAAAAAAAAAAAAATTAAAAAAATAATTTCAAAGAATACACAATTCGGTCAGGTCTATATTTATGATCACAGAGAAGCGATGCAAATTGTAACAGGCGACAAGAAAAGCAATGTAGTATATATTCCGTGAATAACATTAGACACCAAAGGAGATCTTGATATGCCATTCGTATTAAAATGTTTACAGTTTACCGTGAGAATAGCTTTTGCTATGACAATCAATAAATCACAGGGACAAACATTAGAAAACGTCTGATTATTTTTTAGAGAAAAAGAAGACGGAAGACTGATAGCGGGGTATTGATTGATGCGGTGCAAGACCCGGGGGATGATGGGTTGGAGAGGGTGCTAGAAACAATATTCACTCATGGGCAGTTATACGTTGCGTTGTCACAATGTATCTCCAGAAATGGAATCAAAATTCAATGCGTAATTCCAAATATTGTTTTTTTTAATGGAGCTTGTAAAAGTGCAAATAATGAAACTGAAACAATTCCAAAGGAAAAAAAAAAAATTAAATTGTATATCTGATTAACCAAACATAGGGGTTGGTGGGCGAAGCGAACAGGGGGTGGAGCCCCCTAGTTTTTAAAAATTTTTAGTTAAAATTCAAAGTAAAACAGTTCACACAAAAAAGAGAAATTTAAAATAGCAACAAATTAGAAAAAGCTCTTGTTTAAGAGAAGTTCTGTTCAAAGCTTAAATCTTGTTACATTTCTACGGTCAGAAGACTGTATGCATATCCCGTTTCTGTGTTTGAAATGGGTCTTTTAAATCCCTGTGCGCTGGGACTCGATTCTCAGACTGTATCTTAGTTATATCAAGAAAGCTCTCTCTCTTATTAACTTACAGGGGGTAAAAGGCTATACCATTGTATATGGCTGTGACTAAGCAAACACTAAAATGACTTTAACTTAATTTAAAACATTACTTTGTAAGATTGCCTCTTACACTGATTATTAAACATTTTTCTCTACACTTTTTCACTTTCTTCAAAAAAATGTAATAAATCACACAGCTTATTTTCCACACATATTATTCAATATAAAGCTAAATACATCCCCACCACTACACATAAATTCAGATAAAGATCTGATATAAATACAATACTTTATCACCACTACACCCCTGTACACTCCTCACATAGAAGTATACTACAAATGTTTGTGCTGCGCCATCTGTTGGAATAACAAATGCAATGTACAGGGTGGTCCAGATCTAATTATGCAATTTTCATTACGCTATAACTTATTAAATTTATTACATAAAGAATTCACAACAAAATATTTTTATTGCCGATAGGTGGCAGCACCTGCCCTGCACTCCAAAATGGCGGGGAGACGGTTGCCAGTCAAACAGCAATTCTTTTGTCTTGTATTGTTTTCCTGCATTGCATTAAAAGTTGCATAATTAGATCTGGACCACCCTATATATGTCTCTGTTTTATGTCATTTGGTATGGGATTCGTAAAAAGTGTTTACATTTGTGATGACTATCTGTTGGAATGGTAAATGTAATGGATTTTATTACTACAAATGTTTGTAATGCATCATTTCTTGGAATGACAGAGACCTACACAGACACATATCCTTTTATTAAAGTAGATAAGCTGATTTCTGTTGGTCTTGCAGTTAATCTCTGCTGTACATATTTAGCATTAATGCATATAGTTCATCATCTGTTGGAATGTATTTTGTAATGCATGTACTAATAAAACTAAATAAAATTGCATTTTTTATTCCAACAGATGGTGCATCAGAAACATTGGCACTGCATTTATGAATCTCATTCCAAATGACATATAACAGAGACATAACAACCAGACAGACACACAGCATCTTGTACTTTAATTAATGTGCATACTGTATATAGTATATGCTGTATATATAGAAAAAGTAGTCCAGGAGACAAAAAGAAGATTTTGGGAACCAAATGATGTTCCCCCTTTAATGTTTGGGTTACAGTTCATAGATAAGACAATAAATTTGAAAATAAATTAACGACACTTGGCATAGAAAAGGTTGCTCCCTTAACAGACTTTACTCTCCTTTGAGCTCCGATCAACAATGACCAGGTTTCCTTGGGTAAAGTGGGTGTTTGATGTATCAGGACTGGCTTCTACATCTATCTGGAAGTGGAATCATGGGTTCTTGGGATTGTTCTCCTCCACTCTAAAGCAAATGGAAACATAATAGACAGTTTAGGTGTTACAATCAGTCTTCCCCATATTTTTTGTCATTCTTATATCCAGAAGGCACATCCTATGCACACACCTCTGACACTATTTACTGTTTATGTATTAATATCCATAAAAACAGGCTCAGAGAACTAACGTATATAGCAGTTCTCTAAGCCTTGTTATTTCAATCATTCTGGTTTATGAGTGTGAGAAAAATGAAGCCTTGACACGTTAAGAGGGTTTGGATCAGCCTTCCGTATAATTGTAGAGTGGCTGAAAAAGTTGAAGTTTTGTTGAAAAAGGGTCTTTACAGACAGGAGTCTGAAACAGACCTGAGGTTATGGTCCAAACAAATCAGTTTTAAAGTCCGAAGGGAGGAAGTGACATCTGGGGTGGAACCTGAACTGACATCTTCTGGGGTGGGACCGGAAGTGATGTCTTCTGAGGGTAGAACCAGAACTGATGACTTTTGGGGTGGGACTGGAAGTGATGTCTTCTGGGAGTAGAACAGGAACTGACATCTTCTGGGGTGGAACCGGAAGTGGCGTCTTCTGGGGTGGAACTGGAACTGACGTCTTCTTGGGTGGGACCAGAAGTGATGTCCTCTTGGGTTAGAACCTGAACTGACATCTTTTGGGGTGGGACTGGAAGTGATGTCTTCTGGGAGTAGAACAGGAACTGACATCTTCTGGGGTGGAACCGGAAGTGACGTCTTCTGGGCTGGAACCAGAAATGACATCTTCTGGGGTTTGGAACCAGAAATGACATCGTCTGGGGTTTGAAACCGGAAGTGACGTCTTCTGGGGGTGGATCCAGAAATGACATCATATAGCCTAGATGGAATTTCCCGCAGACAACAAGAGAAAGGATCAGTGCACTCTGCCACCCCCTGGTCCAATCGGGAATTACCTTTTTTTGAGCCCTTTAACTGCCTCCCATGTGTGCGATGTGAGTAACCAAAGCCTTTTCTCTTGGGCCATCAAGCACGGGCAAGAAGCAGTCCTTACTAACATCAGACCAATTTTGAGTTGCCTATTCACCTGTAGAAGACACCTGGACAACATTGAATAATCCCATGGCCACATGAGGGAACATTTATACTTCACAAAGACAGCATCAAAGTTATGACTGGATCTCAGTCTCCTGCGTGTGAATATCTTCTTCTTCTACTTCTTCTTTCGGCTTCTCCCTATAGGGATTGTCACAGCAGATCATCTTCTTCCATATCTTTCTGTCCTCTGCATCTTGTTCTGTCACACCCATCACCTGCATAGTGCTCTCTCACCACATCCATAAACCTGTGTGTGAGTATATGTATAAAATATTTTCTCATTGAGTATTTGATTAATATGTACATGCTCTCCAAAATATCAATTAGAAGAAAAAATAGTTACTGATATAAAAGGTAAGCAAAATAAGCAGAAAATAAATAAATAACCTTTCCAGAGCATCAGTTATCATTTTGTGTTGTCCCCACGGTTTAAACTGTAGGGCCTGGCGAGGTTTATTGACGCCTGCCTGTAATCCTATAGGAATTACTTTGTGATCCCTCTGGTGGCCGTGGGATTTGTGGCTTAGCGGCTGAGTCGCAGACCACTCTCTGTAGGACCCTTAGAGCGTAAGCGGTGCATCATCCTTTAGTTTTGAAGCCTTCACTCATATCAGCTCTTATGAAATTGCAGTATATTATAATAAAAAGTCTGCCTGGATCAGATATGTCACTTTGACAATGCCCCACTCAGGTGTTATTTGTCTTTTCTGAACATAATTTGTTATTCCATTTGGCTGAGTTTCACACTTGTATCATTTCTGGTGGATAAACAGTTTTCAAATGTTTGCGATACAGTGCAAGACAGAAGGCGAAACAGTCAGAAGCGATTTAAGAAAAAAAAAATGCTATTAGAGCAAAAATTATTTTGAATATGAAACATGAACAAATAAATTAATTTCTTAGAATCTGACAGTTTTCTGTGTTTCCATATGCAAGTTAGAGCAAGAATGATGAAAACTCTTATTTGTTGTCATGTAAGTGCATAGGAATGAATCTCCTTGGTATGCAGTCCCAGTTCCTGGAGGTGATTTAATTAGTCTAAGCCCCCCAAATAACATGTGAAGCCCCCTCATCCACACTTTCAAGTCTAATGCTACCTGTTGGATATTTTTTCACTTCATGAACTCCTAACCCCCCACAATATTTCAGATGCCCCCCTAAATTTTTTGGCCTGACTATATGCCTACTGTAAGAACAATCCATTCTCAAAGCGGCCAAAGAACACGTCACATTGCACCACTTGTAAGTCTTACTCTTTATTTATATAATCTTAGTGATTTGGGGACATTCAGGGTGCACACTTCTTTGAAGTTAATCACCTAATATGACACATCCAACTGCTCACTCCAACTAGTCTGATGTTTGATTTTGATGTCGTCTTTAGACATAATGGTGGAGTGCGTATGCTTGAGAACTGACAACCAATAAATGTTCATTTGGACGCACAGTGCATGTAATGGTGTGGCGAGAAATAAGGAACGCAGGTGGTTTGGACCTCACAAACAGAACAAAAAGCTCATGTGTCTGATGTCTTGTGTTTAATGTACCACAACAATATGGAAAAAACAAAGCAGAGATTATGGCTGAAGTCGCTATACCTGTTAATCGTTCATAAAGTGTCGGCTCCATCAGGCTACATGTTGTTGACTTTCCAAATAAAAAGGATGAGCACAACTGTACTGGACAGTTAGCATACGATCACTAAAGATGACATGGCTGGTGATTTTCAGTCATTTAAATTAACGATCCAGCAATGAGATCAGCGACTTACCTACACTATGACTAGAAGTCACATTATGTGAAATCGGCTTATTGTGACTTTTAGTTGTGGGAAATGACAGGCTTACATGTCAGAACTTCTTGAAGTGACTCGCTGGAAATGTCTCATTACACGACTGTCTTCACGAGAGCGGTCCACTCACTGCCCCTGATTTGCTATGATTATATAAATGAAGACTGAAAATCACTGAAAAATTTGTGTCATGTAACATGGCTTATTCCTACGGATGGATAGAGCGTACTCTAAAAGCACTGGATGAAAGGAAGACACCAACCCTGGATGGGACCTCAGTCCACCTTAGAGCTCACTCACACACATACTCAAACTCACACTCACCCAGGGAGAACTTACACTTTATCTAATAGCTCTTTTATTAGGAAATGAAGGGAAAATCGGAGTATCTGGTGGACACCATGCTCTGACACAGGGGCATACTTGACACAGATAGTGACGAGAAACGGAATTGGCATGCAGGAGTGATAGATAGATAGATGTGAAAGGCACTATACTGTACGATAGATAGATAGATAGATAGATAGATATGAAAGGCACTATATAATAGATAGATAGATAGATAGATAGATATGAAAGGCACTATATAATAGATAGATAGATAGATATGAAAGGCACATATAATAGATAGATAGACAGATAGATAGATAGTTATGAAAGGCACTATATAATAGATATATATGAAAGGCACTATATAATAGATAGATAGATAGATAGATAGATAGATAGATAGATAGATAGATAGATAGATATTTTTTTAAATACAGTTTTTTATTCCCAAGCTTCCAACCCCAACCAGAAGTCATCATCAGAGGAAAATGATTACACATTCAGGAATTAAAGGCAAAATATAGTAAATGAGGAGGGAGGGTAAGGTGGGTGTAAGGTGGGATGGATTAATAAGGTGGAGTTAGGAGGATGTTGGTCATAAATTCTTCTTTAATAAAGCCTCCTTATGCTGGGTTCTTGTCCAAGGCCTGTTAATGGTGCTTTCATTTGATAGCCACGATTCATCCAGCACTCTGGCAACTTGTAGTATTAGCCTTAAATTTTATAGAGCAGATGCAACATGGGCTGGACAGGCAGGGGATGGTTCCTTACCCAGACGGGAGGCTACTAGCAGGCAGATAGACCACCCGGCTGGGAAAGAGATCAGACCCAGAAGGAAGGACTAAAAGAGATGGACGGACAGCTGAAAAGAGATGTCGATGGGGTTTTTTTACTCCCCCAGCACGCTAGATGGCAGCAGCCCTGAATATCAGTGCCCAGTGGGAAGCCAGCAGGGAGATGTAATCTGGCAGAGCAGCCATGCTGGGGGTCACTGGGTGCCATAAGAGGGCGCTGCTGGGAGACAAGCTCCCTGTTATGATGGACTTTCACATGAACCGTAAGTCCTTCAATTGGGCAATTGCCCTGGCACCGGAAGCACTCCTGGGTCCATAAAAAAAAGAACCGCATTCCCTTTCCAGGTGAGTCAGACCTGGGAGGATGTAGGGAAACACTCAACTGGAGAAGGGCAGTGCGGTGGTGAGAGGAATTGTGGAGAAGAATTGGTTTGTGGAGATAGAAACCTGTGCATTTGTGTTACTTTGAGGAGGTATTGTGTATGTTGGTGTAATAAACACACCTTTATTTGATCCTGGGACTCTGTGTGTGTTCGTGCTGGGGTTTTGGGGTTTGCTGATGCCGCGGTTTCCATCTCAATATATATTGTGAAGCCGACCCGGACACAGACAGGCGAACATGTTGTTCATCAAACCACCACACGTTTTATTTACAACTATTTACAAATATGGTCACTCAGACCCAGTCAATTGTGCACAAAACACCCCAAACACAGTCCTGGCCACAAATGCCTTCACTTCGGGCCACCTCCACACTCTCCTCGTGCCTTGTCCTACTTCCACCCGACTCTAGCTTCGAATGAAGGGAGACAGCCCCTTTTATACATGACCCGGATAAGCTCCAGGTGCCACGCCCCAGCGTGGCGTAAGTGCCGGCTGTTCTCCCGGCAGCTCTCCGGGTATTGTCCTTATTCTTCCCCCCAGCACTTCCTGGTGTGGCGGAAGTGCTGAGGTAACAGGTCCCCAAGGCATTGGGGCGCTTCCTGGCGGTGACCACGGGCCCCTACAGGGTGTGGCTTCCATGCCCTAAACCCGTGGCCCCCAGAGCAACCAGGAAGGCGGCCCCCACGTGATCCAGGGTGGGCCTTGACCCTCTTTCGGTCCCTCACAGCGTCCCAGCCGGGTCATTGCCCCTGACATCCCTGACAATATATATATATATACTGTATATTGTAAAATACGAATCAGGACACAACATAAAGGTTTGGGGTTTCCGGCCCCGTATACTGTCAAATTCTCCACAGTAGAAAAGAAATAAAGGGTCAAAATACATAAACAAAAGTTCACATATTGTATGCATGACACTGAATAATGGCGTCGGTGGCCATTTTATAAAGGAGGAGCCAGAAGTAGAGGAATGCTGGGAAGGAACCGTGGGGGAAGATGGGATCAATGATGTCAGGAACAATGGAGGAGGAAGGGCGGAAGTAACGTGCTGTGTGAAAATGAGGCTTATGGTGGCGGAGCATCTTTTCTTCTTTCAAAGGAAAAAGGTTAGTACCCCGCCATTCCCTGCCGGCAAATGTCTTCCCAAGTGTGTTAAGATCCGTCCGCGGTCTCCTACTCACGCGTGCGTGACAATATATATATTCTTTTTTAAAGTCTGAATCACAGTCTGATTATTAGATGGTTATCTACCTGGTAACACTTGCAGTCATTCAGCCAAATTTCAAATCAGACTTAAAAATAATATAATACTTTGATCTTCACCCTGCCAAAAAAGCAAACGAGCTGCCGCCGTGGCACAGAGTCAGAGGGATCACCCCAGGCATTGACATCCGAGTTTCAATCCTAGAAACAATTGAACTAGTCAGAAAATAAATTGAAATACAGAGTCGGCAGTTTTGTTTTGTGGACGTGCTCGCTCTTCTTGTGTATCATTGGCTAAGTGAGTTTCTCTCTCGTTTATCTTACCTCAGCAGTTTCACTTTAGTGGCAGAGTCACTTTCTTTCAGCTTCATGCTGTAGCCTTGTACTTCTTTCCTCTTCTTACCCGTTAACTTTGGGCCGCCTTGCCAGCTCTTTGAGCTTCATGCTGTAGCCTTGCACTTCCGGGCTGGACAGACAGACACACAAACTTCCATGCGTAAACATTTGTATATAAGAAAGATATATATATATATATATATATATATATATATATATATATATATATATATATATATATATATATATATATATATTCTCATTGTCTAACCCATTATATTCTAACATAGGGTCATGGGTGTCTGCTGGAGCCAATCCCAGCCAGCACAGGATGCAAGGCAAGAGCAAACCTTGGCAATGTGCCATTCCACCGCAGGGCACACACACACACACACACACACACCCCAAGCACACACTAGGGACAATTTAGGATCACCAATGCACCTAACCTGCATGTCTTTGGACTGTGGGAGGAAACTGGAGCACCCGGAGGAAACTCACGCAGACACGGGGAGAACATGCAAACTCCAAGCAGAGAGGACTTGGGAATATATATATAATAGCAAAATACCCGCGCTTCGCAGCGGAGAAGTAGTGTGTTAAAGAAGTAATGAAAAAGAAAAGGAAACATTTTGAAAATAACGTAACATGATTGTCAATGTAATTGTTTTGTCACTGTTGTGAGTGATGAGTGTTGTTGTCATATATATATATATATATACACACAAATACATATATAAATACATACACACACATATATAAACATATATATACATATACATTCATATATACATATATACATATACACACACACACACACATATATATATATATATATATATATATATATATATATATAGTGGACGCTGGCCCGGACACAGACAGACGGACATCTTATGTTCACCCAACACACGTTTATTTATAATATTTTCACAATTCACCCCAGTGCCTCCAGCACCGATTCCCCAAAGTCCAGGCCACACAGTTCCACTGCCTTTCTCCTGGCCGCCTCTAGTCCTCCCTCCAGCTCAGTCCTCTTCTACCCGACTTCTGCCGATGACTAAAGGGAGGCGGCCCTTAAATAGGAACCCGGATGGGCTCCAGCTGCTTCCCGGCATTCCTCCATAGCCACACCCCAGTGTGGCGGAAGTGCCGGCTGCGCACCCAGAAGCCGTCCGGGTGTCCCCTGGTGCTGTCGCTTTCAAGTGTACCGAAATGGCCAAATATTTTACACCTTTGGAGAACCATCAATGCCTCTTAAACATCTTAGATTCACAGGTGACAATTTGAGTAGTGGACACTTTGATGTTTATGAATATTTCAACTCTCAAAAGCTGGATGCGAAGTTATCGATGAAACCGGTTGTATGCTTACATTGATTGACACATATGGAATGTCACTTCACATATACAGCTCAAACCGATTATAACAGCAGCAATTCAAGCTGTTGAGAACACAGTAAAAAGGAGGCGTATCAGATGTTGTGGTAGATTTTCTGATGCAGCTAGACGAAAGCAACTTCATGCAGCTGCCGCCAAATACTCGCTGAAAAATCCATAAGTTAATAAACACGCTTTGGCTAAATACTCGCAAGCTAATCCACAAGTTCATAGGGACGCTGTCGCTAAATACTCGCAAGCACATCCACAAGTTCACCTTCTCAATTGTGTAATTCTGTTTGGAACTGTTGCTTTTTGTCTGTGCACTGCATCAGTTCACGTGAGCCGCTCGGTGTACATGCATCGAAGGTTCCCAGCTGTGCTGGTGCCATCTCGTGCGATGTCCACGGTTTTATTTAATGTTAGCTAAGACCCGGCACTTAAAAGTTTCTCTCGCAGTTTTGCTGAGTTTGTGCCAAACACCACCCTGACCATCTAATCTTCCTCAGCATAAGCACAGTCCTTCACTCATGAATATTTAGCGGCAGTGTTTCTATTGGATTGCCGCTGACGGAAGGCCTTATATGGGCTGGCACTAAATTATGTGGGAGGCGTAACTCCGCCTCCAACGGCCATCGAGCAGAAGTCTATTATAGTATATGGACGAAAAAATAGGTTCCAGTTATGACCATTACGCGTAGAATTTCGAAATGAAACCTGCCCAACTTTTGTAAGTAAGCTGTAAGGAATAAGCCTGACAAATGTCAGCCTTCTACCTACACGGGAAAATGGAGAATTAGTGATGAGTGAGTCAGTCAGTGAGGGCTTTGCCTTTTATTAGTATATATATATATATATATATATATATATATATATATATATATATATATATATATATATATATATATATATATATATATATATATATATATTCATAGCATTTGTAGTCTGAGTCCCGATCTGATTGTATGGGTGATTACCTATCAGGTAATGCATGTTGTTGGTCTGCCAGTCGTATGTTTGCCAGCTGGCAGACCAACAACATGCAATACCTGGTAGATAACCACCCATACAATCAGATCGGGACTCAGACTAAAAATGCTATGAATGTAATTACTCTGATCTCCAGGCTGTCAAATAAATGAACCATATGCTGTGGCACAACGTAGAGGGACTTCGTCTCTGACGCTGATGTCCGAGGTTCGATCCCTGCGAGGGGTGCAGTGGAGTGTGTATGCATGATGAACCCAAATAAGGGCGAAACACTTGTCATGTACTCTTTGCATTATTTGACAGTATAACATTGTAACATTCTATGATCTGCTTCTCGCAACTGAGAGGGCCCGTGGCGGGTGTTTGCCGACTGGCAGACTAACCACATGCGTTACCTGGTAGGTAACCACCCATACAATCAGATCAGGACTCAGACTACAAATGCTGTGAATATAATTACTCCGATCTCCAGGCTGTCAAATAAATGAACCACATGCCGTGGCACAGCATAAAGGGACTTCATTGCTGACATCTGAGATTCGATCCCCGCAAGGGGTGCAATGGAGTGTGTACGCCTGATGAGCCCAAATAAGGGTGAAACACGTGTTGCATGCTCTTTGCATTATTTGACAGTAAACTATGTAATATACAGTATATATATATATATATATATATATATATATATATATATATATATATATATATATATATATATATATATATATATATATATGGCAGCAAAGGTCTGTGATACAGTTTGAATATTTGTAGCTAGAGATCCACAAAGGGAGAAGATGAGTCACATATTTTAAAATAGTTTTTTGTTTTCTAAGCTTTCGACCACTTTACTGGTATCATCATCAGAGGAAAATGATTAGAAATGAAGGAATCAAAGGCAATATATAGCAGGTGAAGGGGGGTTTTAAGTGGGTAGGTGAATTGATAAGGTGGAGATCGGCAGGTGTTGTTCATAAAGTCTTTTGAGCTGTGTCCCCAGCACTGACCCTTGATGCACACCACATTTAACTTCATCTAATTCCCTCACCATAACCCTTTTCTTCCCGTGTTAGTCATAAATAAGTTTAGGCATAAATAGGGACAAAATCAACTAAAGAACCAACACCAATACACTACTTAAAAGATATTTTTAACCTCAGACTTCACCAGAGTGAACAGGCTTTTTGTATTTCCATTTTTTCTGCAAGTTGACTGTGAGCACAAAAATGACCTCATTAACCAGAAAGCTGCCAGTCACTGAAAATTCCAAATTCCTGACACAAAGGTGCATCAGGGATATAAAAATCGGAACGATATCAAAGTCTCACCTTGATATTGCGTAATAGTAATTGAGTTCTCTGTCATTTTCCACCAAATCTAATTTGTTTTTATGAAACATATGTTAAAAAGGTGTACAATTTCAATAATTATTCTGTTAGCGTAGCAGCCTTTTATGCAAAACTACTAGATTCTGTCATATTAAAACAGCAAATCCAATTCGCTGCTTATGAAACACATGTTAAAAAAAAAAAATGTGTACGCTTTAATTATTTTTAGGAGGCGCAGCTCCTTTCCTCCCCACCACCCTGTACAAACTAAACTGGATATTACATTTGCTTAAAACGCTATCATGCAAAATGAAGACTTGATTTGAAAAATTTTAATAAAGATAAGTCGTCTCTATCATTAAATCTCGGAATGCTAATCGGAGCTTTCATTCGGCAGTGGCAGATAATGTCATCCTTGCTGGAGGCTCTTTATTTTGCAATAAAGCATTTACATTCTAATGATTTTATTAAAGCTTATACCAACTGTCAGCGGCGGTCTACCCCCTCTGCAAATCGCTGGGCAAATTGTATCAGTTATCAGCTCATACTGCTTTTATCAAACCGGCCCAGTGGCGAGCCTGGGCCTACCACAATGAGATGTCTATTGCTTGAAGAGTCTGCATTTAATCATTTCTCTCTCCAGTATTGTTCTGCTTACAGTGCATAAATAAGTGCTTCAAATAACCCCAGAGTGCCACTGACAATGAAACAAAGTATCTGTCCTATTTATCTTTCTTGCATTCTTTGCAACCCCCTGTGCTTTTTTTTTTTTTTTTTTTATTTGCTGCGGGCTGTATTTTTATTCACTAACCTATCATCTCTGAACAGCTCAAAATTACTCACTGATGAGAATAAAGCTTTTGAGATAGTCACTTTTCAATGAAAAAAAATAAGACTATTCTGTTGATGACAGCATCAGCGACGGGCAGGAGCAACCACTGGCACTGCAGAAACTGAGCTGCGACTATTAAGCAAATGAGCTTAGTGCGTCGATACTAAAGAAGCTACAAATTTTAAAAAGAAGGAGACTGTGTAGAGACTTTGGGAGCTTGGTGCTACCTGGGAACATCGCTTAGGTAATGTGCCGAGTGGGTCGTTACAAGGCTCAGTTCGGCGAGAAATTTAAAGCTCGTTTTTCACGGTAGGAAAAAGTAAAAATGTGACTAGGCTTCATTAATTTAGGTATCCAGACCCCTTCACTTTCTGCACACTTTGTTGTGTTTTAAATAGATAAATTTGCCATTTTTGCCCTTCCAACTACACTCAACAACCCATCCATCCATCTATTATCCAACCTGCTATATCCTAACTACAGGGTCACGGGGGTCTGCTAGAGCCAATCCCAGCCCACCGCAGGGCTCACACACACCCACACACCAAGCACTCACTAGGGATAATTTAGGATCATCAATGCACCTCTCCTGCATATCTTTGGACTGTGGGAGGAAACTGGAGCACCCGGAGGAAACCCACGTAGACACGGGGAAGAACATGAAAACTCCACGCAGGGAGGACCCGGGAAGCAAACCCGGGTCTCCTAACTGCGAGGTGGCAGCGCTACCCAATGCGCCACCGTGCCGCCAACAACCCATACAGACAAAGTGAAAGCATATTATGTACGTGTATTAAAAATCAAAACCTGAAATCTCCGATTCCTAGGACCCTCCAAATTGTGCTTGGAATGCCTCCATTCTGCTTTAGAGTACTTAGCCAGAGTGTTGCAGGTGATTGTTTCTTTTTGAACGCCATTATACGTATGTTTTTGTTCAAGACTTCAAGTAAATGGAGACGACTGGGTTGGGGAACCAAAAATTTATCGGATGTAAAAAAGGAGACTATCACATACGCATGTTTAGGGGGCAGCCAAAGTGTCTTAGTGAGCATAAAATAGGAAGATATAGAGGGTTGGAACACAGCACTAATGCCTTTTCTTCTTCTCCCAGCAGACCAATTCCAATTTTCTTACCTCAGTTCCACACCAAAACATAACTTCAAGCTCCCAGTGACGATGTCACTTCCAGTTCTATTCACGATGATGTCACTCCCAGTCCCTTAGTGATGACATCACTACCTGACCCCGTTGATGGCTTCACTTCCGGCTCCACATGATGACATCATTTCCGACGCACAGTGATGACGTCATTTCCTGCAATGCTACTTCCATTTCTTCTCTCTGATACTGGCTTCCTTCCTGACGTGCAAGAATTGGTTGTTGTCAAATGTCTTATGCAATTTTGACCGTTGAATTAGACTCTTTTGACTTTTTGGACCAGCGACATTATACGGGGAATTCCCCCAACTCTTGTTGTTTGTCTGTGCTTATTCTTTACAAGACAAACAAAGGTAAAGATTTAAGGACCTCTACCCTGGGTGAACCCCGTATATTAGATGCCAGCACGTTAAACAGGTACAGAAACATCCTGGCAGACAATAGTTCAAGACTGAACTGCCTAGTTTGGTGTCCCTCTTGAATATGTAGGTCTTCAACAGGAAGGGGAGGGTCCAGAAGTGACGGGAGTACTGGAGTGGCAGTTAGGCTTCCATTCTGCCGAGGAAGGAAGAGAGAAGGCATTAAACCACAGCGCCAACCTATGGTTTGGAAGGTTATTATCATCACCCGAGCCCTTATGCTGTCCACCCCCCCATGCGCACGCCAGTCATTCCCTCAGACGAACAGTCAGTCATGGCTGTCCGTTGATCCAACAATGACATTGTCCATCCATTTGTCCATCTCTGTCACTCCCAGTCCTGTGTGTATGCTTGTGGGAGAGGAGGCCATTTCCGAAAAGGCAAATCTGGGGAGATGATGGGCAAGGGAATTGCCCCACCAGACACAGTAATTTGGTCTCAAAGGTGATGTCTTGCAATTCATTTCTCCTCTTGTTGATGGGTGTGTTGTTGTTCAATGTGATGATCTCCTCGGATGACCACACAGGCTTGAAATACACTGCATAGTGCAATACTTTAACATGGCCTTCTCATAACTTCATTGTAATTTAATCCTGATACTCTGTATATTCAATTTATTATCATAACTATTCATGGCGGCTCTAAAATCCATACTAACCCCTACTCCCTCTTCTTTTTCTTTTCCCGGTTTTCTGTGGTGGTGACCTGTGGGGCCCTGAAATTTGCGCGATAGACATTTGAGCGCCGACAAAATAGCGCTGATTAAAATGTGGCATCAAAATCGCACTGACAAAATCGTGCAGACAAAATCGTGAAAGTTTCATTAAATATGAATTACTAGTTTAAAGCATATATAATAATGTTTCATTTAGAAGTCAATATTATGAGACGCGGCATGCCATCAGCACTCTGGTGACCCCCGTATAGCTGGAAATCAGCATAAACAAGAAAATGAGCAGTAATTGCAAAAATGACTTTTCAGATGTGACTTCCGAAGTGAATTGTTTTTAAAGTGACTGAATTTTCCAATTCTATGTCCTTCCGGCAGGAAGAGGCAGGTCCAGGTGGGCTGACGCTAGAAGTGATGTCAGAGATGTTACAGCTGTCAATCATTTGGTCTGCAGAGGTTAGGAAGAGAAAAGGCATTAGAACACCGGTGCCAACCTCTGGAGCGGCAGGTAATTTCAATCAGAAGAATCCTGAATCTGTCTGCTATGAGCATGCACATGACCACATCAATTAAAGGTTAGATTTTTGTCAATATTTTGGATGAAAGATGGAAAAGGATAAACAATTAAGACTTTTTTAACAGCTCATTTTGCTTTTATTTACCAAGGGTGCCAGTATTAATGGAGGGCATTGCTCATAATCGGCCAGAAAGTCAAAGGACATAACCCAGCTACAAATGAAGATGAATTTGCACAAATCTATGAACTGGGAGTCAAAACCAGAGGGAGGAGGCGTCTGTTAGGCCTTAGCTTCTGGAGCTTCTATGTCAGACTAACCTTTTTAAGTATGTTTCTTTCCTCTCTTTCTCATTATGGGCTGGACTGATTTGAATCAAGATGCAAAAATCAACAAGAATGGAAGTTTACTATGTTTGTGTTTTCTTGTTATTTTTTGTTCCTTCTTAGCCTGAGTTATCTTGTTAACTCCTTCCTATATGCAATTACATTCTGCAACATAATGATCAAAATAGGGAGAATTTTCTTTTATTATACAATACCCATGAGGAACAGTAAAGCAAATTAGCAATATCATGCAGAGTTTTAGACAACTGAGAGGATTTCTTATCACTGTAGTATAAATCAGCATGCGCAATTAGAGAGAATGCCATATTGTATTGCTTCCTGCAGGGAACAAACAATGTCAAAAGTTACAACCTCCGCTTTTTTCTTTTAGAAAGATGTAAATATATAACTTAATGCTGTACAATTCCAGAGATTGCTTTTTATCTCACTAAATCAAAAACCCAATGTATTTTTTAAATTACTTGCAATCTTTATAGTTTTGCAGAAAACTGTCAACCTTAGATGCAGCCCTTCAGTGTTCTCATTGTTGTAAAAAACTGTTAAATATGACAATGAATAATCAATTCAATCTAAAAAGACCCCATTGTGAATAATGGGCTGTGCCAACTTAGCCCTGACATGACCTTGAGCCCTAGGCATCTAGTAGTTCATGACCGAGAAGATCAGAGTGTGAGGGTGCAGGTCCTGCTCCATGTTCTCTCTTCCGGATTGGGAGCCGCTTGTACCCAACACCATCAGTAATGTAACTGAATTAGCTGTGCAATGAGGACAAGTCACACTTAGAGCAAGGGGAAGGTGTAAAGTGTGCTTTTATAAAAAAAAAAAATCTAAACTAAACAGTGTCCAAATAAGTAGTGCAGTTTTCAAAGTTCATACATAAATAATCCATAAAAAACAATGAAAATACCAGAGTTTAACACCAGGCTAAAAACAAGAATAAACAGCAAACCATCAATGGGACCAACAAGCCAAGAACAATTCCTTCAAAGTCTCCCCAGCTCACCCATTGCTCGCTCAGCTGGCGGAGACTTCAGCAGCCATGGCATTTTGCATTCCGACCCCCGTCTTCACTGCCTCTGTCAGCGTCTGCCAGACCGCTCGGGGTCTGTTGTCCTCTCAACTTCCTTCTGGCACACATATTCGTCCCTGGGATTCCTGGAAAAGACACCACCCTGATTGCTCACACTCTCCTAGAGATGGGAAAATGATACGGAAGTGTCGAAGCTTGCGTCAGTCAATCTGATGCGTAGTGAGTCAAATAACTGTGTCGGAACTTGGGTCATAACACTGCTGTCACGTGACCTGTGACGTTTGAAATGTCATCAGTAATTCACAATGCGCTTTATTGGTTTAACAGCGTTTTGTCGGTTTGACAGCTTTGGGGCTAAAATAACAGGTAGCCTATATAAAATGCCTCATTCTCATGCAACAATGTTGGATTGTGAGGAGAGAGAGATTTAAAAGTTAAATGGTATAAATGGACAAGGACCATAACACAATAAAATGAACAGAGACATTTCTGACCTTTTGCTGGTGACTTGAGACTGAAACAGTGAGTGCTGCTTCACTTACGCTCTTGAGAGCTTACCTTGACTTCAGTTAATCACCAGATGTCGCTGTTCATACCGGGGCTGAGGCTTCAAAGCTTCATATCTTTTTTGGCACAAATAGAAAGAAAGCCCCTGAAACATCAGTGGGGACGATCAGTCCCTCGAGCACCGATCGTTCTCTCCGTCGCAGGACCACTATCCACGCTGCCTTCTCTCACACTAGCAAGCAGGGTCATTCTCTCTCTTTCCCAATGTTGCTCTCGCTCTCTGCCTCTATTTCCATTGTTTCCCTCCTTTCATTTCCCTCTTTTCTCTTTCTGTGCCAGCTTGTACTTATACAGCTCATCTCTATCACACACCTCTGGAAGCGGATGAAACAATCGAGAACAATCGCGCCCTCATGTGCAGGTGCGATTCACCCCAATTACCTAATCAACTCCCCACAGCAGTGCAAGCGTGCCCAAGGAGACTGCCATGCCCAATGGATGATTTAAAACACCGGCCATTCTTTAGGAGCCGCTGACCCAGTATATCACACAGAGATGGACAGAAGGAGACACAGACCAAAAGTAAAACCTGATCTCTGTCTCCCCACAATTTGATTACAGTGCACACAGAATGTTCCTTGGACTTCATGGCTTGCAGTGTGAATTGTTGACCTTCATACACAGTGTCACAATAACAGTCCAGAGACATTGAAAAAGGTTTGGGGCAGCCACCCATATATTGTGCCCTGGCTGAAAATTGGCTAATTTTATGAGATGTTCACAGGTTTGAGTCCAAAACAGAACTGACTAGTTTAGATGAGTATGGTGGCTTTAAAGGCCAGAAAGGGAAATTAAGTCGTCAAGGGCGGAAGGGTCCTCTTCCATAGGTTCGGACCCGGGCGTGACGTCATTAATAGGGCCCGAACCGGAAGGCTCTTTGTCCATAGGTTATACACTGGAAGTGATGTCATCAATAGCACTGACACCGGAAGCGACGTCATCAATAGTGCCAGCACCTTGTGGGATTTCCCGTGGATAATCTGCAAAGGATGGAGAGAGAAAGTTTGTGCAGCTCATCACAACTTGGTCTGGTGTGGTACTACTAATATTTAGTCCCTCTAGTTGCCTCCAAATCGCACATGTGTGACAACAGGTATACGTGTGCCATTCCAAACAATATCCAGTCAATTTAATTTACCTCAGGTGGTCTGCAATCAAGTTCTAGAAAGGAGAAATAAAGCAAACAGGACGCACCTGAGCACAATTTGGAGTGCCATTGCATAGGGTCTGAATACTGAATGTGAGATTTCAGCTTTTCATTTTTAATAAATTTAATTTTACAGATCTTCCTGAAAACTTGTTTTCATTTGTCATTAAGGGTTACAAATTGTGGACTGATGGACAAAAAAGCTGCATTTATCAATTTATTATGAAATCTACAACACAATGATAAAAGAACGTGAAGGGGTCCAAATACTTTCTGAATCCACTGTACTTATAATAAATGAAATAATTATAAAAATTCACTGCAAGTCTCCTTTGTTTAATAAATGTCGTCACACATGTACGCCTGGGGATCACCTTCCTGGCTCTGCTGAAGTAAATGGTACAATGATGGGACGAGGGTTGGCACTCATGCTAATGGTTTCTTCCTTTCCTTTCCGACTTGGAGAAGCCACCAGGAGGAGGGCAACTGATGCAATTACCGAGGGTCTATAAAAACCCGACGGTCCCCAGAGGATGACATCTGGTTTTTGGACCTGAACTTAACCTGGAGCAAGCTGCAATGAGAACCCAGAACCGCAATAAGAGGAAATCATTTTCTGTTGACATGCTGTGATTTTCTGTTTTTGGTGCCACTGAGCACCATTTGTTCTTCTTATTTTCTACAAGTAAATGGAGACACCTGGTTGATGCCCTTACATTTCAAAGTGGCTTGTACAGTTCTGTCCATTAGGTCACAGTATCAAAATAAAATGTTCATTTTACATGACTATTAAAGTGGAACAGAAAATTCATTTTCACGATTAGCCAAGGTACTTAACTAAAATGTATCAGTAAACTGTTTCATTCTGAATTACAACATGTAAAAGTTTCTCACTCTTTAAAATGAAAGAATTCACATACTCAGGTTTTCCTAAATGAGCAAAGGCTCCATCCACTCAGCATTCATATGATAAAAGGCGTCAAATGCCTATAGAATGTGAAGCCATTCTCCATTCTTGTTTGCACATTATCAGTTTTGTTCTGAATTGATCTTAGTATACGTAATGCTGTTTATGCCTAAAGGGAATTAACAACAGTAATCTAATGTAAACATGAATTGATTGGTTTTGCAACATTTATTAAGTTAATGCTTTAATGATCAATTATGTGTTAAATATGTTTATAGAGGCAAGCAATTTGCTACTAAAATAATTATTTGAAATAATGAGGTTGCTAATGTCTTAGAACTACTTTGTAAACCAAAAATATTGAAAGTAGTTTCAGCATCTGCAGTTTACTTGAAGAAATAGAATAACAGGTGAAGTCTCAATTTTCGTTGTTTTAACTTTATGGCCGGGTGCAGGAATGTCAGGTCGCGGAGAGGATGAATAGTTGGGACACCAACCAGGTCATCCCGTTCAATTAAAAGAAGTCCAACAACAAATCACGCCAAATGGTGTCTATACAAGCAGCCCCCTTGGGCAGGTAACAACAAAATGTATTTGGCTCTTTGCCGCAGAACTGAGGGTCAACTGCTGGAGCCTCATCTGGCGGGTGGGTCACTCTGTTTGCAAAAGGCTCCTCCTTCCAGACAGCCAGGCTTATTATATCACACGGACCAGAAGGGGCGGCTCTAAGTGCCATCACTGGGTGGTTTCTCAGAGCTGCGGAGAGAGAAGGAGAATGTTAGCAACAGCGCCCCCTCTCACGTTATATCAAATATCTCAATTGAGCCCATGAAAAGATTGTCCGACACAAATGGATGGCAGCTTTCATTTCATTAATTAATTAATTTGCATCTGTCTGATCACTGAAGAAGACAACAGATTACTGCATATTCTCACGTTTAAGTTCTCCTGCGGATAATTCGGGGCATGATTTTACAGTATAATTTCCGGCATTTTATAATGTTGGTCGTATAAGTCCAATACAGAAAAAAACTCACGCTATTGGTCCAGAGATCACGACAATCTAAAGCCCACCTGAGAGAGTAACCACGGAGTACACGCCCTTTTTTTATATATATTCTGCCAATGTGACCACACGGTA
Source organism: Polypterus senegalus (assembly GCF_016835505.1). Classification (NCBI taxonomy): domain Eukaryota; kingdom Metazoa; phylum Chordata; class Cladistia; order Polypteriformes; family Polypteridae; genus Polypterus; species Polypterus senegalus. The sequence goes on from NC_053168.1 coordinate 15,098,488, forward strand.
ATACCCGAAGCAACATTTGCACTGTTTTGTGTTTTTTGTATCTCACACCCTCATACACCTTTATCGTAAGAGCATCCCTTATCTACGATGGAGCGCTCGATCAGAAGAAAAAATGAAGCTGGTTTTAAATTAAGTTCTTGAAGTGGCGAAAGAAATTGATAACTGTACTGCTGCAACAAAATTCGATATGTCTGAGAAACTCGTACGAGATTGGAGGAGGCAAGAAGATGTTAAAAATAAAAAAAAAATTAAGTGTATTTTTGAACGGATGTATAAGTCGGGGTTTGAGTTTTTGATTGATTTTTCGGGTTTCAAGACCTGACATATATGCAAGTACTAAACAGTATATCAAAAAAAGACCAGGTATGATGCATGTTTTTCAAAAGCTATTGTCCACAATACACTCAGATGCCATTATATTAGCACCACCTGTCTAGTACTGGTTCAGGCCCACTTACCTACACAATAGCACACATTCCTCAATGTACGGATTCAGAAAATCTCTGGAAACATTCATTAGGAATTTTGGACCATGCTGATGTTTTATCGTGTTACCTGATCAGACACGCACCTAACACAAATGGTACCAATTAACCTTTTTGTTCTTTTCGTAATAGGGTTTGGGAAGAAACGTCAAAAAGTAATAAGTAGTCAGACCCCTTTAATCAGTACTTGGTTGAAGCCCCTTTGGCAGGGATTCCAGCCTGGAGTCTTCTTTAATCTGACATAATAACCATTGCACACCTTGGATTTACGTTTGTGTTTTTTGCCATTCTTCCTGGAAGATCCCTGCAGGCTCGGTTAGATTGAGCAGAGATGGACAGTTATTTCCAGGCCTCTCCAGAGATGTTTGATTGGGTTCAAGCCCGTGCTCTGGCTAGGCCACTCAAGAACATTTGCAAAGTTGACTTCAATCCACTGCTCTGTTGTCTTCCCTTAGTGTTTAGGGTCATTGTCCAGTTTGAAAGAGAAAGGTCTAGAGTGTTCTGAAGCAGGTTTTTATTAAGGGGATCTCTGTATTTTGCCTAATTCAGCTTTCCGTTAACCCTCTCTAGCCTAACAAACTCCAAGAACACAGAATAATGTTTCCACCACCATGCTTCACCGTTAAAATGAGCGGTGCCTGGTTTCTCCAGACAGGATGCTAATCTTGGTTTCATCAGACCAGAGAATCTTTCTTCTTACAGTCTGAGAGTCCTTTTGCAAACTCCAAGTGAGCTTCCATGTGTTTTTTACTAAGAAGAGGCTTTTGTCTGGCTCTCTCTGTTGTAAGGTCCAGATGGGTTGAGTGTTGCAATGATATCTACTTCCATTTACACACGGGCTCTCTGGAGCTCAGCCAGAATGACCATTAGGTTCTCGGTCACCTCTCTTTCATCATGACCCTTCTCCAATGTTTGATCGGTTGAGCTGAGCAGCTCTTGGAAGAGTCGTGGTTGGTCCAAAATCATTCTTTTAAAGAGTTACGAAGGTGCCCTTGCTCTTGGGAACGTTCGGTCTTCTTCTTCTTCCCATTAGCGGTTGCCACAGCGGATCATCCTCTTCCATATCTTCCTGTCCTCGTCATCTTGTTCTGTCACACCCATCACCTGCATGTCCTCTCTCGCCACATCCATAAACCTTCTCTTAGGCCTTCATCTTCTCCTCTTCCCAGGCAGCTCTATCCTTAGCATCCTTCTCCCAATTACTCAGCAACTCTTTCCTGCACATGGCCAAACCAACGCAATCTCACCTCTCTGACTTTGTCTCCAAACCGCTCAACCTGAGCTGACCCTCTAGTGTACTCATTCCTAATCCTGTCCATCCTTGTCACGTCCAATTTAAATCTTAACATCTTTAACTCTCAAAGCTCATCATTAACTCTCAGTGTTCAATGCTGCAGGAATTGTTTTGGAGTCATCTCCTGATCTGTGCCTCAACAAAATCCTGTCTCTAAACTCTGCAGGCAGTTACCTCATGGCTTGGTTTTGGCTCAGCAGTGGCACCTTCTATAGACAGGTGTGCGCCTCTCCTAATCAGTTCAATCAATTAAGTTTAGCTCACGTGGACTCCAAATGAGGTGTAGAAACATCTCAATGATGTTCTATACCAGGAGAGGGCAAAGTCAGTCCTGGAGGCTGCAGGTTTTTGTTCCAACCCAGTTGCTTAATTAGAAAATGATCCTTGCCAATAATTTAATTTAATTGCTTAATTAGTGCTTTAACTCTACCATGTCATGATTTGTGGCCTTAAATGGATGAGTAATTCTCAGTCCTTCGCTTTTTTCTCTTCACTTACCTTCCAAGTATTTAATTAAACCAATTAGTGCGCGATAAATACACACGGGTGTAAATGGAAAAAAGCTAAATGGGGAACTGCTGGTTTCTTTTGTCATTTGTATCTTATTGTTAATAAGGAGCGATTAAAAACAAAGGACACAGCTGTTTAAGACTAAAATAAGCAATAAGGGTTCAAAATCTTAACAAGCGAGACAACTAAAAAGAAGTGTAACTTGAGCGATAAGTGCTTCTTATTAAGCAATTGGGTTGGAACAAAAATCTGCACCCACTGCGGCCCTCCAGGATCTACTTTTCCCACTCCATTCTATACTATGGGATGGAGCTGAGCCAGATGTCAAGTGTCATAGCAAAAAAGTCTGATTGCTTGTATCAATGTGATATTTCAGTTTTTTAATTTAAATCTGTATTGTTAAACATTTGAAAATCCTTTTTTTTGCTTTGTCATTCTGAGGTATGGAGCATTCCTTGATGTGGTCAGGTCAGGTCATGTTTTGGAGCATGCACTGGTACAGTGCATAGCCGCACATACCGCACGACAAAACAGCTCGGGATTCTGGTTGGCAGCCCCTCAGGCAGACACACGGTCCAGTCCCAGTCCAGATCTACCTTAGCCAGGTGTTACATGGACGACCCCTTGGCTTGATCCAGCCACTCGGGCCCTCAACAATAAGGATCCTGTGAGAGAATCACGCCACATGGCCGTAGTATGGTAACTGACGCTTCCTCACAATGCAGGTAATGTACCTCATTCGGGACACCATGAGCAATCGCTCATTAAACACAAAGTCAAACCAGTGGTACCCATGGATTTTTCAAAGAGACACAGAACAGAAGGAGTCCAGTCTTCATCTCAGGTCACTGGATAGCGTCCATTTCTCACAACCATATAGCAAAACAGGAATCACCAGGGGCCTCATGTATAAACCGTGCGTACGCACAGAAATGTTGCGTAAGAATGTTTCCACGCTCAAATCGCAATGTATAAAACCTAAACTTAGTGTAAAGCCATGCACATTTCCACGGTACCTCATACCCTGTCGTACGCAAGTTCTCCGGTCGGTTTTGCAGACTGGTGGCATCCAGCGTCAAAGCAGTGCTACTGTTCCTGTGTGGTTATCCTTTCTTTTCCTGATGTGGCTTTATAAATACGCTGAAATTAATATTGTTTATTAGTTTAATGCATCTGATTGTAATTAACCAGTAACAATATAATGGTCCACGGAATGGTCAAACTATTCTAAATACCATAGCTGCTTTAGCGTTGTTACTCTCACTGCACCTTCTTCTTCTTTCAGCTGCTCCCGTTAGGGGTTGCCACAGCGGATCATCTTTTTCCATGTTACTCTCACTGCACCACTCGGAGCAGCTGATCGGAAAGAGAATTATCGGTATACAGCATCAAGCACACGCTGCCTCAGCCATGCATCCTATTTGAACTGCTTCTCACACGGCATACTCTTCAGAGCCTTTCCTGTACGGACCTCGCGGTTCAGAAAGAGTTTCATCCCAAGAGCTCTAAATGCACTCAATCAGTCCATCAAGTGCTCCTTGTAGAACTGTCTGGACTTATAAGTACAATCACCTCACTGTAGACTTGCACTACAGTTATAATATTACACGACCTGCGGCACTTTATAAAGCATGTATTTACATATCAATAACAACAACAACATTTATTTATATAGCACATTTTCATACAAACAGTAGCTCAAAGTGCTTTACATAATAAAGAATAGAAAAATAAAAGACACAATAAGAAAACAAAATAAATCAAGATTAATTAACATCGAATAAGAGTAAGGTTCAATGGCCAGTGGGGACAGAAAAAACAAAAAAACTCCAGACGGCTGGAGAAAAATAAAATCTGTAAGGATTCCAGACCATGAGACCGCCCAGTCCCTCTGGGCATTCTACCTAACATAAATGAAACAGTCCTCTTTGGATTTAGGGTTCTCACGGAAGGACTTGATGATGATGATGGTCACGTAGACTTCTGTCTTTTAATCCATCCATCATTGTTGGAGCATCATGAAGCTTTGAGTAGGTGGAGGTGGCGCAGGCCACCACCACAAAGAAACCGGAAAAAGAAACAAAAAAAGGGAGTAGGGGTCAGTACGGATTTTAGAGCCACCATGAATAGTTATTATGAATACTATTATATGATGACAATATAATTTTTAAGATGAAATGCAGCATGTTTATTATATTATACAGATAAAACTTTAACTTCATTTAAATAATCTATATTGTTAATAATTAAAGGACACGGTGTTGCTACGCTAGCAAGGATCTGGCGCTCCGCTCATGGATTGTTCCTGCAACGCACTGTATGCTTCACTGGGACTGGCATGAAGGATAGAATAATTAACCATGTACTACGAAGATATTTCAATGTTCCTTAAAAGTTTTGAAGAATCGGCGCTAAGCTTACAGATGGCTTAACATCCATTACAAAGCTAATTGTGTGGCGATTCGTTACTTGGAGAAAGAAAAGGAAGGACAGGAATTGGAGGTTAGCACATTTGAACTGCAGTACTGCAGGGGCGGCCTTAGGCATGTGCAAACTGTGCACCTGCATAGGGCCACGCCAATATATATTGATTATAAAACAGAAAGAGGAAATAACGACACAGCTAAAAACGCAGCGGCAAATTTCGACAAAAGTTAAACGCTTGTGTCATGAGCACGAGGCGGCAATGCAGTGTTCTCAACGGACGTAGCCATCCACCGTGCATAAGATACCATACTGACATTGGCGGGTGAAGGAGCCACCGATTCTTACTCTGCCCAGGGCCACCACAAGCCTAGAGCCGCCCCTGAGTACTGCTGCAATAAATTATTTCATCGGAGGTCGCGCACAATCACTGCGCCACCGTTTTTCTATGTTTAATAACGTGCTTTAACTCCTATCATCATGAAAATGATATCACATATACATCTCAGTATTTTAGTTATTCAGAGAGTTGTAATATCACGAATGTAATGGATTCTGTGTCCAGTTGGAGGAAGAGAGCCAGTTTAAGAAGCAAGTAGTGATTCACACACATAGAGCACATAGAAGATCAAATACAAAAGAAAGCATTTAATGTTCTACTTTACTTACAATGTGAATTGAGAAACTAGTTAATTAAACGATTTTAAGATGAAGTTTATGATGTTCTACTTTAATGACAAAATAAACTACGTGATTAAAGTGGAAATGTCGAGATTGAAGTTGACATTTTGTGCTTATCCCCCACCGTGTGCCTTTTCTTTTTCTCTGTACCCTAATAAGCTTCATGTGACACTCAGACAGTGGGCTTACGACTCACCTTTTCACGGCGACTTTGATATGTGGCTTCTTTTTTATTTCTGGCACTGTGCGACTTTGTGAACGTGAGCTTTCAAGTTTCTCCAACACGCTATGTCATTTGATCAACTTCTTTTTGTTGATTATACCACGGTTTATTTGAACAAATAGTATGTTTTTCCTTTGCCTCCACTTGGTATTCGCTGAAATTCTTATATTTTCCCCCGTGCTTTTCCCATTGTCTTTTCACAGAATACTTAAGGGCGATTTATATTGATTTTCATATTCAAAGAGGCGTAATTCTGGGAGGAGATGGGGCAGGACAGCAGGTGTGTGCACGAGCGTTACTTTTCACGCTGACCGGATATATTTAGCGGAAGAACGCGGAAGTTGCCGAACGCACAGATTCCTGCATCTGGATTTTTCTGTGCATAAGCACATTTCGGCTTTTGTGCTTACGTTATGTTATAGTGCGAATTCTACGCACGGCGTTATGCATGAGGCCCCAGGACCCTTCAGAAATGTAGGGAGTGCCACACACCACTTTCCAGTGACCTAATGACCCCCCATGCTTTCCCAGTCTGTCTACTGACTTCATAGGAAGAGTCACAAGACAAATGAATGTCACTGCCGAGGTAAGTAAACCTCTTGACGAGGTCAATACTCCCTCCGCAGACAGACACACTGCTGATGGCCGTGCCTAAGAGGTCATTAAAGGCCTGGGTGTTGGTTTTTATCAGGACACTTGAAAGCCCAGACACTCAGACTCCTCGCTCAGTCCCTCGTCAGAACCATTGACTCCACTTAATGTGGAGAAAAATACATTTAAACAGTTTTAACAGAAGGCTGCAACCTAGTAAAATGTGAGAAAAGTGACAGATCTGATGTCCCGCATGTGCTCGTGGCAGACAGTAATTCTCCACTAATCCAGAGGGTGGCACTGTGTGATATAATTCTCTCTCTTCTTCCCTCTGCAGACCAGAAGATTGACAGCTCTCCTCCACCAATGTCATCTCCGGCGTCCATCCACTTGGACCCACTTCTTCCTGCCCAGCTGTCATATGACTGTAAGACCCGCCATCTTGGACAGTCTCGATAAGGGCTCATGTCTGAGAAGACTATTTTGTGTAGTTTCATACATCTATTTTTGAAATTAATGCATTCAACTATACAGAGTTTGCCTCAGGGGTGCCCCAAAACACTGTCTTTACTTCTGACAATACTGCATGTCGGAGTAAATTATAATTCAGTAAAACTGAAAGTGGACAGAAAATTTTATGCTCGAGTTTAAAATTGTCAATAAATAAAAATAAAGTAAACATATTATCAAAACATAATCAAGTACAGTAAAAAAAAGTATCTGTATTTCAATACTGTGTAGCGGGGCTACATAATAATAGTATGTTCTATGTTTGTGCTGAGTTCGTTTTGTTTTCATCATCCCGTTTACTGTCTGTTATATGTGCGTCAGTAAATGTTGTCCCCGTAAGTGCAGAGGGGAAGGATGATGTTGAGAGACCGCAGCCTCGAGACAGAAATCACCTGTTGGATCCACCAGTTACATCCGGGACATTTAAAAAAGAGGAGCGAAGGCGAGAGAGAGAGAGAGGAAACAAATTGAGAGGAAAAGAAGACAATTTAACCATCCATTTATCAACTCATCAGTGCCGATCATTGCTTTAGCCCACTGCTTGCTTTTTTCAACATCCGATTCTACATCACGACAGCCAGAGCCGAGTAACCCTGTGGTTCAGATTCATAACAGCCATTGCCAGGACTTTTCATGGTGAGATCGTTTTGTTGTCGGGAAGGAGCACAATAACACCACAGTCAGTTTCAATACTGCCGGACTTTATTTTGGACTCATTTTTCACCACATTTTCAATTGCTGTGTTTGTATTTGTGTTCCGTGTTTTTGTTTATTGTTTATGGGCAAGGGAGGGTCAATGTAAATATTTGTATATTCGTGTTCTTGTATAGTAATTAGGCACTGGTGTTTTTGGGATAGTGATGTTTTGCACGCCCATATATATATATATATATATATATATATATATATATATATTGTGAACGCTGGCCCGGACACAGACAGACTGACATCATAATTTCACCACACACCGTTTATTTATACTAATATTTACAAGTTTACCGTGCAATCACACCCCAGTGCCTCCAGCACCGATCCCCCAAAGTCCAGGCCACACAGTCCTTTTGCCTTTCTTTCCTGGCCGCCTCCAGTCCTCACTCCAGCTCCGTCTTGCTTCCTCCCGACTCTCGCCCATGACTGGAGGGAGGCGGCCCCTTTTATGGGAACCCGGATGGGCTCCAGCTGCTTCCCGGAACTCCTCCACAGACATGCCCTTGTGAGGCGGAAGTGCCGGCTGCGCACCCGTCCCCTGTCGTCTTCCCCCCAGCACTTCCTGGTGTGGCGGAAGTGCTGGGCTCCAGGGCTGTTCAGGCAGCGGGGCACCGCCTGGCTGTGGCCACGGGCCCCTACAGGGCTGGGCTTCCATGCCCCCTACCCGAGGCCACCAACGTAACCAGGGCGGGCACCCACTCGTGGTCTGGTGGAGGTACAAGCCCTCATCCGGTCCTCCTGGGCGTCCCGCCCGGGCTCCTGCCTTGGCCGGATGTGGCAGATGATGGTCTGGAAGTGGGAAACCACCTGGCCCTCCTCTGGTCCTCCTGGGCGTCCTGGCCGGGCTCTCGCCCCGGCCGGGTGCCACAATATATATATATATATATATATATATATATATATATATATATATATATATATATATATATATATATATATATATATATATATATATATATATATGTGTGGTCGGGCGGTGGAAGGACAGACTGGAAACAGTTGGGACATTGGGACACCAACCGGGTGGTCCCGTTTAATCGTCGCGAGATGAACAAACAAAATAAGCAAAGAATGAAAATAGCGCTTCAGCGCTCTTGTGTACAGGGACTTCCTTCTCAAGAATCAGTCCTCCCAAAACGTCACGGGCTCTGGCGTGTAGCTCGTTCCAGTATCCCGGCAGAAGCCGCCTTTCTCTTTGTCGGTGCTTCCTTTATACCGGACAGCGTTAAGTGCCCTTGCCAGGCGGCTTTTCGGAGCTGTGGGAGAAGAGGAAGAACAGGACAAGGTCAGCGGTAGCCCCCTCTCGTCTCGGCGGGTTATTGTTTACCTTTCCCTGGCCCGTAGACGAGTCCTCTGACGCCCATGCGTGACACGATATATATATATATATATATATATATATATATATATACAGGCAGTACCCTGGTTACATACAAGATAGGGTCTGTAGGTCTGTTCTTAAGTTGAATTTGTATGTAACTCAGAACAGGTACATTATTTTAATAAATGCTATTGTTGACCGACTGTAACCAAGTGCTCTGCCAATGAATGAGTTTCACCTCTCTCTGACCTTTTTATTATTTCTACTTGATTTTCCATAGTGATGTTTTTTCTCTTCTTTACTGTATCACCAGCACTTGCATCAGATTTGTGTTTCAGAGACATTGTTGAAAGGTGAAGACAAAAAGGTTAAGATGAGCTCTTCTGCACAGCACTGTACACGCTATCACAGCAGGAAGGCACCCGCCGTCAACACGTCTGATGTACTGACAAGAGACAACTTCCTGCTATGTGCGTAAAGAACAAGCAGGCTTGCAACTGAGAATGACTGGGGGTGGTGAGGGGGCGTTCACCACCCGCCCACCACACAGTCACCTCCACTACAATATGCTGCCTGCAGTGCCTGCCCACCGAGAACAAACACGGTGTGGCCAAAGGCGGGTACTGAATCGCCCACCACCACCCCCATTCAACAGGCAGCCACCCGAGGCACACTACAATGCTACCCCCCACCACCCTGTTCACCCTCAATGGCCTTCGTTCAGCCACAACCGAGTCACCGCTTGCAGAATCATCAGCCGCCCACTGAGAACGAATGGGGCAGCCATGTGTGGTGGGCGGGCAGTGAAACGCCCCCCTCCGCTCCATCCAGTTTGTGTCCCGTCAGGAGCAGTAGCTGCGGCGGCGTAGAGGGCGGGCAGCGAACCGCCCCATCAAGCCTCCGTCCTGCACATGAGTGATAACTGTGGCCCCGGTGACTATGGACCGTAGGTTGGATGTTCGTAACCTGGGGGCTACCTGTTTATGTATATTATTAATATTTGTCTGTCTTTTCATTTTATAATATATCCGTGTTTGATTGTACATATCTGTTACTGTTTTCTGGTTATTTCTTCATGTCGTAAAAAAATAAGACAACTTGTAAGGAGTACCGCTTGTTATTAGAGCAAGAAACCTCAGGTGATCCAAGGAATAAGTCTTGGTAGTGTAGTGGCCGGCCTGGGCAAAGGGTCGGCAATTACAACTGGACAACACTGATGTTCAATAACACTGCATTTAGAACATCTGGACGAGAACAGGCCATTCAACCCAAAAAAACTTGCCAGTCCTATCCACTTATTTCTTCCAAAAAAACTTCAGATTGATAACATCAAGTAATTTCAATAAATTAAAAACCATAACTAAATATAGACTTATTCTTCAACGTAAATCATCTGGAAACAATCTTAGCAAATGTTCTGTATGTTGACATTTAAAACAAAACTAGTTGTGCTGTTCTGTTGCCTTTAGTGTTATCAATGGCTGATGTGATGTGTTAAAAAGCAGTCCAACCTCTCCAGTGCCTATGAAGTGCTGACCTAACCTGAAGACCACATCTATCATATCTGACGATTTCAAATCCACCAACAAGGTGGTAACCATAGAAGAGAGTAATTCATTCAATGGCCTCTTTATAAGAATACAGCATGTCAATCTTAATAATGTTTGACAGTTTACAACAGGAAATCAAGCTGATTTACCATTTAATTATCTAGTAAAATGACTTGTTAATGATAATGCATTATTCTTGGGGTCATATCCAGTTGACTTTGAATAATTAATATAAATTATTATTTTAAGTCGAACCAGATGGCCAAATGATTAAAGCGTGCTAACACCCAGGTAGTCTTTCACCTCTGGCTCGTTGATTAATCAAGAACTGAAATGGTTTTTAATTTTCTCTCTTAAGCAAGTGAAAGGTTCAGCATCACAATTCTTATTTATATAATAAACACTTAACTCTGACAACACAGGTGTGTTTTTTTAAGGGGAACGGAGAAGGCTCTGTGGGGGGCCTGTGTAAATATTCTCAATTATGAAAAGTATCAATAAAGCTGATCCCGGAAAATCGTTGCACCTAAATAGTGATAAATGCATTCAAGGACATTCATAGAAATAAATGAGAGGAGTATTTAATATGGAATCCAGAAAATTTCCATTCACACTTGATTTGTTATGTAAGTCTTTTTGTGGTCCTATTTTCCCCTTTTATACTCTTCATTGTGTAGACCTTAATAAAATGTTGTAAATCCCTTACACTTAGCACTTTGTTATCAGGTACTTCATTCACCCCTTCCTCCTCCTTTCCATTTTAAATCTGTAACCTCAGGCAATTAGAAGAGTAAGGAAACAGGCAGGAGTTAATCTACACATCTAATGATGTGTTATTGATAAAAATGGCCAGTAATATTAAGGAATCACAATAATCTGTGAATATTGGCAAACCATACCCTCACAACCTAAGCAGCAGTGCATCTGGTGTTCATAGGCGGCTCTCAGCTTATCTTCAGTCCAGCTTGCTTTGCTACCACATGGCCATTGAAATGGAGTATTGAAACAGGCCACATGCCTCTCTCAGCATGGCTACAGAGCTAGAGGTGTCTTCATCATAGTCTTCTCATCATGGCCAGATGGTGAGATAGAGAGGTAAGGGCAAGGTGACCAACTTTACACCATTCTTAAACCAATGGGGTGTCACAGCACAGACTGGCCCTCCGATTCACAACCAATCATAAGCAGCCACACTTTTAGACCAATCAAATTAATT